>NW_025745304.1:594728-721385 GCF_021184085.1 Oncorhynchus gorbuscha | reverse complement strand
ATCAGCTTGTTTGATGTCCAACAGACATATCTTCTGTTGCTCAGAAATAGGAAAATATAAAAACACCAGGCGATGTATATAAACCCTAGATGTATTTAAACCATGGATTGATGATTCTATGTATTGGCCATTGAGATGCTTTGAAGCCACTGGTCGGCCATATTGCCACTCGCCAGTAGGCGCAGTCTTCCATTGGAGTGAATGTAATTCTACAGTATTTCAATTAAATATACAGTATTCAGAAATCACTCCACCATTTCCTGGTTGCTTAACATTTAGAATATTTCGCCTCATTTCAGTTCATGTGACAAAACAAGCAAGTATAGTGTAGAGAATCATTGTACCATCTAAACCGCTGTGAAATATATTAGCCAAAACCAAAGAATATATGTTTTCAGCGGTTTGAAGCTGGTGTACAAAACCTAAAGTAGAGGACACAAAAACTTTTTTTTTAACTTACGGGAAGCATAGAGATAGGACACATCTACTGATTCTTAGACTTGCTTTCAATGAGAATGACAGATCTATAGCACACATTTCTATGTGAATTTGGTGGGGTTTTCTAAAAACGTTCATATTGCAGCTTTAAATGTTTCAAGGACAAAATTACATGTATTTAAGTATTTGGGAACAATAATATTAGTAATCTAAAACAATTATACTTTAAGGAATTTAAAAAATATATATTTTATGTTTCGCTAAAATAATATAATTTAAAAGTATGCATTAAGGTGTTCGTAATATAATAAACGTGGCAAAAAAACGAATATAGAATATTTAGTTAGCAACCTCCATGGGAATTCGCTATTAATTATGCTAATTTTGTTAGCATTCTGATAATAGACGCCCAGTAGCTCTCTTTCTATAGCTTCCAAAATATGCTTTACAACGGTGGGGGAGTGTCAAGATGGAGGCACGGTGGCTTCAACACAGCGCCCCCTATCAGTCACCTAGTTTATAGACGAACCATTGAGCAGGACTCAGGTGAAGTTTAAACTCAGTTGGTAGTTTAGGGTAATTTCCTGTTCCAAATTGTCTCTTGCATTAAACGTTGTTTACTATGTATTGACGTGGGAAAATAACATTTTTTTTTGTATGATTGGTGAAATGTGAGTCTTCCGTACAAATTGTTATGCCCAGAACATTAATCCCGGAACAAATATTTTTTGCACTTGCATCAGCACGACTGAATAATGGCGTTGCACACGTTTACAACGTGACCTTTCGACATTTTTTTTCGATGAGCACGGATGTAAAATTGAATTCAGACTGACACAAATGTAAGACATTCAATGGAATATTACCACGATTATATGACCCATTCTGTCCTTGTTGAGAGTGGACCTTAATTGCAGTTTGTATGATTCTTTTGGAACATAAACACAGTCGCTTTCTATCTTGTCTGCACGTCGAACGGTATTTCTTCCTCTCCTGATGGACAGTTCTGGAACTTTAAATATAACGACGTGAGTGTCAACATCTTGACTCCATATGCATGTATCATCAAACCATTGAAATAATGAGGTTTATCACCCCACCGCTTTTGAACGAGCTGCGGCGGCGTCTCTCGCTGTTATCCACTGTCGCAAATAAACAGCTACCACTCACCTGCCTTCTCCCACCCCACCACTCTGCACCCCTAAAACGGCCTCTCTATACTGGGGCCACACTAAGAAAAGACGTACCCCTCCCTCAGTCTAAAGAAGATCAGACTGAAGAGAAACTGGACCTGGACATATGGAAGTCTGTGATGAGGTTTCAGGTCCCAGCGGTGGAGGAGGAGAAACAGGGAGGTGGTGGTGCTGCTCCTTCAGGACCAGGAGGAGGTGTAGCAGGGCAGGAGGTCTCCCCACTGGAGGCCACCAGAGAGCTGATAGTGATGTGGCGTCAGGCTGGGAAGCTGGTGCCAGAGATCATGACTGACGAGGAGCTGGGGATCCTGGCCGAGTTCCAAACCAAGTCCTCCAAGAAGAAGTACCTGAAATACCTGGCCATCAAGGAGGGCCACAAGAACAACCACAAGCAGAAACAGGAGAAGAAGAAGGCAGAGAGGAGCGAGAGGTTTCGGGAGGACGATAGGATCAGGCCTGGCGGTGTGAGAGGAGAGGAGGGGGAACTGAGGAACACTTTCCTTCTCCAGTTCTGGGGTCGTTCCCTGGACAAGCTGCTGGGGTGGAGGTCGGCCCAGGCCATGGTGTACGGCCAGCCGCTGGTGTTCGATATGTCCTATGAACAGCAGATGGCGCGTCGGGAAGTGGAGAACACTGTGTCCCAGCTGATGGAGGTGGAGGGGTGGAACCGCCGAGCCCCGGACCCCTTCCACCTACACTTCTGTAACTTGCAGCTGGACGGGGGTTACCACAGGGAGCTGGTTAAACGCTACGGCGCCGAGGCCTGGGAGCGCCTCCTCATCACCTCCACAGAGCGACGTCACGTGGACCTGTTCCCCCGGGACGACCTGGTCTACCTGACGGCTGACTCCCCCAACGTCCTCCGTACCTTCGACAACTCTAAGGTCTACATCGTGGGCTCCATGGTGGACCGCTCCATCCAATCAGGGCTCTCCCTGGCCAACGCCAAGCGTCTGCAGCTGAATACGGCCCGTCTGCCACTCGATGACTTCCTCCAATGGGAGATGGGGGCCAAGAACCTGACCCTGGATCAGATGATACGCATCTTGCTGACACTGAAGGAGAGCGGGAGGTGGGAGGAGGCGCTGGAGCACGTACCCAAGAGGAAACATGATGGATTCTACCAGGAGAAACCCCAGCAGGACAGAGACAGAGGCTCAGATAAGGACAGGAGGTTTAGTGGCAGAACCAGAGGAGACACAGGGTTCAGGGCTGGAGACACAGGGTTCAGGGCTGGGGACAGAGGGTTCAGGGCTGGGGACAGAGGGTTCAGGGCTGGGGACAGAGGGTTCAGGGCTGGGGACACAGGGTTCAGGGCTGGGGACAGAGGGTTCAGGGCTGGGGACACAGGGTTCAGGGCTGGGGACACAGGGTTCAGGGCTGGGGACACAGGGTTCAGGGCTGGGGACACAGGGTTCAGGGCTGGGGACACAGGGTTCAGGGCTGGGGACACAGGGTTCAGGGCTGGGGACACAGGGTTCAGGGCTGGGGACACAGGGTTCAGGGCTGGGGACACCGGGTTCAGGGCTGGGGACAGTGACAGAGCAGTCAGGACTGGAGACAGAGGAGACAGTGACAGAGCAATCAGGGCTGGAGACAGAGGAGACAGTGACAGAGCAGTCAGGACCGGAGACAGAGGAGACAGTGACAGAGCAGTCAGGACTGGAGACAGTGACAGAGCAGTCAGGACTGGAGACAGAGGAGACAGTGACAGAGCAGTCAGGACTGGAGACAGAGGAGACAGTGACAGAGCAGTCAGGACCGGAGACAGAGGAGACAGTGACAGAGCAGTCAGGACTGGAGACAGTGACAGAGCAGTCAGGACTGGAGACAGAGCAGTCAGGACTGGAGACAGAGGAGACAGTGACAGAGCAGTCAGGACTGGAGACAGAGGAGACAGTGACAGAGCAGTCAGGACTGGAGACAGAGGAGACAGTGACAGAGCAGTCAGGACTGGAGACAGAGGAGACAGTGACAGAGCAGTCAGGACCGGAGACAGTGACAGAGCAGTCACAGAGCAGAAACAGATGGATGGTGTGGTCAGAGAGAGAGGATCCACTAGAAGACATAGAGACAGTGTATTCAGTAGCAGAGACACGGTAGCAGTCAGTAAGGAAGCAGCAGGGGATGCAGAGAACAGACAGACCACCACCAGGGTACGGACATCACTAAAAACCAAGATGGAGGATCGGAACAGTACAGCCAAGAGCGGGAAGAAATTGCAGGAGGAAGAGTAGCCTTATTGGGCCCAATATTCTGAGACATTTCTCCTCTGAATGTTCTTCAGTTTCACCCTGTTGTGTTAATGGATTCAGAGATGACCTGATGAAAAGCACTTCTATAAATGCCTTGAACACCTGACAGGTGCGGCATATCAAGACGCTGATTAAAACAGCATGATCGTTACACAGGTGCACCTTGTGCTGGGGTACAATAAAAGGTCCAGTTCGGCAACAGCTCCAGGTGGACCATGAACATAAAATATTTTTTGATAAGCAACTCAGTGAGACTGTTGATTGTTTAGAATCTTTGGCGTATTTGCTACTTCGTGTCAATGTACACCGAGGAAAAATATATATAAAACGCAACATGTGAAGTGTTTGTCCCATGTTTTTTGAGCAACATGTGAAGTGTTTGTCCCATGTTTTTTGAGCAACATGTGAAGTGTTTGTCCCATGTTTTTTGAGCAACATGTGAAGTGTTTGTCCCATGTTTGTTGAGCTGAAATAAAAGATCCATAACATTTTCCACATGTACAAAAAGCTTATTTCTCTCAAAAAAAATGTTGCACACATTTGTTTTACATCCCTGTTAGTGAGCATTTCTTATTTGTCATGATGATCCATCCACTTGACAGGTGTGGCATATCAAGAAGCTGATTAAAACAGCATGGTCGTTACACAGGTGCACCTTGTGCTGGGGTACAATAAAAGGCCACTAAAATGTACAGTAGTCATAACCTTTGACCTGAATTCAAAATGGATTCAATTGATCTTTTTTTTTTATCTCACCCATCTACAAATAATACTCCATAATGACAAGGTGAAAATGTGTTTAGAAATTTTAGCAAACGTGTTGAAAAATAAATTAGCTGAAATATCTCATGTTTTTCACACCTTAAACACAAGATCAAATCTACACTAGAGTTGCGACCAAGACAGTGGATGTTCCTGACTAGATAGTTTAGACATCTACTTGAACATCTATGGAAAGACCTAAAGAAAATGGCTGTCAATGATCAACAACCAATTTGAATAATTCTCACCCATCTACACACAATACCCCATAATGACAAAGTGAAAATGGTCAATACCTTAGATAAGCACCTTTGGCAGCGATTAAAGCTGCTAGGCTTTCTGGGTAAATCTCTAAAGAGTTTTCCACACCTGGATTGTGCAACATTTGCCCATTTATTATTTTCGATCTTCTTCAAGCTCTGTCTCATTGGTCGTTGATCATTACTACTCAACTATTTTCAGGTGTTGACATAAGATTGCGAAGTAGATTTAGGTCAGCTGTAACTCGGCCACTCAGGATCATTCACGGTCTTCTTGGTGAGTAACTCCAGTGTAGATCTTGACCTTGTGTTTTAGGTTTATTGTCCTGATGAAAGGTGAACTCCTCTCCCAGTGTCTGGTGGAAAGCAGACTGAACCAGGTTTTCCTCTAGGATTCTTCCTGTGTTTAGTTCCACACATCTACAACCTTCTGTCTGTCAGAAACATCCTCTGACCACAGCCCTGCCTCTCCACATCTAAAACCTCCTGTCTGTCAGAAACATCCTCTGACCACAGCTCTGCCTCTCCTGTTTCCACACATCTACAACCTTCTGTCTGTCAGAAACATCCTCTGACCACAGCTCTGCCTCTCCTGTTTCCACACATCTACAACCTTCTGTCTGTCAGAAACATCCTCTGACCACAGCCCTGCCTCTCCTGTTTCCACACATCTAAAACCTTCTGTCTGTCAGAAACATCCTCTGACCACAGCCCTGCCTCTCCTGTTTCCACACATCTACAACCTCCTGTCTGTCAGAAACATCCTCTGACCACAGCTCTGCCTCTCCTGTTTCCACACATCTAAAACCTTCTGTCTGTCAGAAACATCCTCTGACCACAGCCCTGCCTCTCCACATCTAAAACCTCCTGTCTGTCAGAAACATCCTCTGACCACAGCCCTGCCTCTCCTGTTTCCACACATCTACAATACTCATCAGATCAATTCAATAAATATAACACTCAGAATTTTTAAAAACCTGATGGTGAATCAATCATACTGCTTGGGAAGCAGGTAGCCTAGTGGTTAGAGAGATGGGCCAGTAACCGAAAGGTTGCTGGATCGAATCCCCGAGCTGAACAAGGTTAAAAATCAGTCGTTCTGCCCCGGTCGGCCGTCATTGTAAATAAGAATTTGTTCTTAACTGACTTGCCAAGTTAAATAAAGGTTAAACAATAATAAGACCATTGAGGAATGCATTTCTATATACACAACATTTAGTTTGATGAATAGCATCTTAGCCTGAGTTCAAGTCTTCAGCAGGGTTCTCTCAATAGATGCTGTCTCTAACACTGAGGGCATCATGACTCCCTAGTCTTCAATAGATGCTGTCTCTAACACTGAGGGCATCATGACTCCCTAGTCTTCAATAGATGCTGTCTCTAACACTGAGGGCATCATGACTCCCTAGTCTTCAATAGATGCTGTCTCTAACACTGAGGGCATCATGACTCCCTAGTCTTCAATAGATGCTGTCTCTAACACTGAGGGCATCATGACTCCCTAGTCTTCAATAGATGCTGTCTCTAACACTGAGGGCATCATGACTCCCTAGTCTTCAGCAGGGTTCTCTCAATAGATGCTGTCTCTAACACTGAGGGCATCATGACTCCCTAGTCTTCAGCAGGGTTCTCTCAATAGATGCTGTCTCTAACACTGAGGGCATCATGATGTCATGACTCCCTAGTCTTCAGCAGGGTTCTCTCAACAGATGCTGTCTCTAACACTGAGGGCATCATGACTCCCTAGTCTTCAATAGATGCTGTCTCTAACACTGAGGGCATCATGACTCCTAGTCTTCAATAGATGCTGTCTCTAACACTGAGGGCATCATGACTCCCTAGTCTTCAATAGATGCTGTCTCTAACACTGAGGGCATCATGACTCCCTAGTCTTCAGCAGGGTTCTCTCAATAGATGCTGTCTCTAACACTGAGGGCATCATGATGTCATGACTCCCTAGTCTTCAGCAGGGTTCTCTCAACAGATGCTGTCTCTAACACTGAGGGCATCATGATGTCATGACTCCCTAGTCTTCAATAGATGCTGTCTCTAACACTGAGGGCATCATGACTCCTAGTCTTCAAGGGTTCTCTCAACAGATGCTGTCTCTAACACTGAGGGCATCATGACTCCTAGTCTTCAATAGATGCTGTCTCTAACACTGAGGGCATCATGATGTCATGACTCCCTAGTCTTCTGCAGGGTTCTCTCAACAGATGCTGTCTCTAACACTGAGGGCATCATGACTCATTAGTCTTCAGCAGGGTTCTCTCAATAGATGCTGTCTCTAACACTGAGGGCATCATGACTCCCTAGTCTTCAATAGATGCTGTCTCTAACACTGAGGGCATCATGACTCCCTAGTCTTCAGCAGGGTTCTCTCAATAGATGCTGTCTCTAACACTGAGGACATCATGACTCCCTAGTCTTCTGCAGGGTTCTCTCAATAGGTGCTGTCTCTAACACTGAGGGCATCATGACTCCCTAGTCTTCTGCAGGGTTCTCTCAACAGATGCTGTCTCTAACACTGAGGGCATCATGACTCCCTAGTCTTCAGCAGGGTTCTCTCAATAGATGCTGTCTCTAACACTGAGGGCATCATGACTCCCTAGTCTTCAATAGATGCTGTCTCTAACACTGAGGGCATCATGACTCCCTAGTCTTCAGCAGGGTTCTCTCAATAGATGCTGTCTCTAACACTGAGGGCATCATGACTCCCTAGTCTTCAGCAGGGTTCTCTCAATAGATGCTGTCTCTAACACTGAGGGCATCATGATGTCATGACTCCCTAGTCTTCAGCAGGGTTCTCTCAACAGATGCTGTCTCTAACACTGAGGGCATCATGACTCCCTAGTCTTCAATAGATGCTGTCTCTAACACTGAGGGCATCATGACTCCCTAGTCTTCAATAGATGCTGTCTCTAACACTGAGGGCATCATGACTCCCTAGTCTTCAATAGATGCTGTCTCTAACACTGAGGGCATCATGACTCCCTAGTCTTCAGCAGGGTTCTCTCAATAGATGCTGTCTCTAACACTGAGGGCATCATGATGTCATGACTCCCTAGTCTTCAGCAGGGTTCTCTCAACAGATGCTGTCTCTAACACTGAGGGCATCATGATGTCATGACTCCCTAGTCTTCAATAGATGCTGTCTCTAACACTGAGGGCATCATGACTCCCTAGTCTTCAGCAGGGTTCTCTCAACAGATGCTGTCTCTAACACTGAGGGCATCATGACTCCCTAGTCTTCAATAGATGCTGTCTCTAACACTGAGGGCATCATGATGTCATGACTCCCTAGTCTTCTGCAGGGTTCTCTCAACAGATGCTGTCTCTAACACTGAGGGCATCATGACTCATTAGTCTTCAGCAGGGTTCTCTCAATAGATGCTGTCTCTAACACTGAGGGCATCATGACTCCCTAGTCTTCAATAGATGCTGTCTCTAACACTGAGGGCATCATGACTCCCTAGTCTTCAGCAGGGTTCTCTCAATAGATGCTGTCTCTAACACTGAGGACATCATGACTCCCTAGTCTTCTGCAGGGTTCTCTCAATAGGTGCTGTCTCTAACACTGAGGGCATCATGACTCCCTAGTCTTCTGCAGGGTTCTCTCAACAGATGCTGTCTCTAACACTGAGGGCATCATGACTCCCTAGTCTTCAGCAGGGTTCTCTCAATAGATGCTGTCTCTAACACTGAGGGCATCATGACTCCCTAGTCTTCAATAGATGCTGTCTCTAACACTGAGGGCATCATGACTCCCTAGTCTTCTGCAGGGTTCTCTCAACAGATGCTGTCTCTAACACTGAGGGCATCATGACTCATTAGTCTTCAGCAGGGTTCTCTCAATAGATGCTGTCTCTAACACTGAGGGCATCATGACTCCCTAGTCTTCAATAGATGCTGTCTCTAACACTGAGGGCATCATGACTCCCTAGTCTTCTGCAGGGTTCTCTCAATAGATGCTGTCTCTAACACTGAGGGCATCATGACTCCCTAGTCTTCAGCAGGGTTAGACAACCAGGTGAAGGGAGTTGCTTACTAATTAGTAACCTAGACAACCAGGTGAAGGGAGTTGCTTACTAATTAGTAAACTAGACAACCAGGTGAGGAGAGTTCCTTACTAATTAGTAACCTAGACAACCAGGTGAGGGGAGTTCCTTACTAATAAGTTACCTAGACAACCAGGTGAAGGGAGTTGCTTACTAATTAGTAAACTAGACAACCAGGTGAAGGGAGTTGCTTACTAATTAGTAACCTAGACAACCAGGTGAAGGTAGTTGCTTACTAATCTGTAACCCAGACAACCAGGTGAGGAGAGTTCCTTACTAATTAGTAACCTAGACAACCAGGTGAGGGGAGTTCCTTACTAATAAGTTACCTAGACAACCAGGTGAAGGGAGTTGCTTACTAATTAGTAAACTAGACAACCAGGTGAAGGGAGTTGCTTACTAATTAGTAACCTAGACAACCAGGTGAGGAGAGTTCCTTACTAATCAGTAACCTAGACAACCAGGTGAGTGGAGTTCCTTACTAATCAGTAACCTAGACAACCAGGTGAGGGGAGTTCCTTACTATTAAGTTACCTAGACAACCAGGTGAAGGGAGTTGCTTACTAATTAGTAAACTAGACAACCAGGTGAAGGGAGTTGCTTACTAATTAGTAACCTAGACAACCAGGTGAAGGGAGTTGCTTACTAATTAGTAACCTAGACAACCAGGTGAGGAGAGTTCCTTACTAATCAGTAACCTAGACAACCAGGTGAGGGGAGTTCCTTACTAATCAGTAACCTAGACAACCAGGTGAGGAGAGTTCCTTACTAATCAGTAACCTAGACAACCAGGTGAGGAGAGTTCCTTACTAATCAGTAACCTAGACAACCAGGTGAGTGGAGTTCCTTACTAATCAGTAACCTAGACAACCAGGTGAGTGGAGTTCCTTACTAATCAGTAACCTAGACAACCAGGTGAGTGGAGTTCCTTACTAATCAGTAACCTCAATTCACCAGTCAAGTACAAGGAAGGACCAGAAACCCACAGACACTCGGCCGTCCGTGGTCCGACTTTGACCATATTATTTTTGGGAAGCCCCATTGATTCTAAGATGGAACACTTTCAGATTCTCCGAACTCACTTCCTTGTTTAAATCACTTGCTCTGCTCACGTTCTGAAGCCCACAATGTCGTGGGAGGTTCTAAGAGTTATGAGACGGTGACGGACTGAGAGAGATCAGCCAATTAAAATCAGCGGTTGTTTCGTCAGCTTCTGCCGTGCTTCCAGTCAAGTCCCGCTCTGAGGCCGCTGTGAAACCAGACGGTTCGACGGAGGGAGAGCCGGCTGGTGTTCCTCACAGCGGCCTGCGTCGACCTGTCCAGGTTAAAGGTCACGACCCCTGCCCTCTGACCCCTAGAGGACCAGGATGTCTCCGCTGCAGCGCTCGCAGCAGTTGAAGGTGATGTTCTCATAGCGAGTGTAAGGGTGGAACCGGCCGATGCTCTTCTTATTGGTCAGGAAGGCCGAGGGGAGGAGTCGGAGATAGAGAGGGGGAGGGCTCTTCCTTGTTGTCTGAACGGGAAATAGGGTCCAGGATCTTCAACACCTGAGAGGGGGGAGAAAGAGACGGGGGGGAGGAGAGAGAAAGAGACGGGGGGGGAGAAAAGAGACGGGGGGGGGGGGAGGAGAGAAAAGAGACGGGGGGAGGAGAGAGAAAGAGACGGGGGGGGGAGAAAGAGACGGGGGGGGAGGAGAGAAAGACAGAAAGAGTGAGCGGGTTGTTTCTGGATTAGAGGCCAGTGTGAGAGTCCTGCTGGGGGGGGGTCCCACTCCACTTCCTACCTTCTCAGCCATCTTCTCAGCAGGCGTGTGTGAGGTGTTAGGGAGCTCTGAGATCTGTCTTCCTTTCCCCAGCCCGGCTCCACTGCTGCCCCCTACTGGCCCAACCTTCCCCAGCAGGCGGGAGTTGATGGCGTCCGCCAGCTTGTGATTGGCTAGGGCTAGTTCTCCCGTGCTGAGTGGCTGGCCACTGGGGTAGTAGGTCTGCTGTCGACCCCACTGGAGAGAGACCAGCAGCTGCTCCAGAGACCTGGGAGAGAGACACACAAACACATCCTCTGTATCGCCGGTAGTGTGGTGGGGATCTCAGTAACTTTATGTTCCTATGTGAGTTTTACCACTAGTGTGTTGTATAGAAGTCCTCCTGTACCTGTGGGTTAGCGTCATGTCTGTGTGTTGTACCTGTGGGTTAGCATCATGTCTGTGTGTTGTACCTGTGGGTTAGCATCATGTCTGTGTGTTGTAACTGTGGGTTAGCATCATGTCTGTGTGTTGTACCTGTGGGTTAGCATCATGTCTGTGTGTTGTACCTGTGGGTTAGCATCATGTCTGTGTGTTGTACCTGTGGGTTAGCATCATGCCTGTGTGTTGTGGGTTAGCATCATGTCTGTGTGTTGTACCTGTGGGTTAGCATCATGTCTGTGTGTTGTACCTGTGGGTTAGCGTCATGTCTGTGTGTTGTACCTGTGGGTTAGCGTCATGTCTGTGTGTTGTACCTGTGGGTTAGCGTCATGTCTGTGTGTTGTACCTGTGGGTTAGCGTCATGTCTGTGTGTTGTACCTGTGGGTTAGCGTCATGTCTGTGTGTTGTACCTGTGGGTTAGCGTCATGTCTGTGTGTTGTACCTGTGGGTTAGCATCATGTCTGTGTGTTGTACCTGTGGGTTAGCATCATGTCTGTGTGTTGTAACTGTGGGTTAGCATCATGTCTGTGTGTTGTACCTGTGGGTTAGCATCATGTCTGTGTGTTGTACCTGTGGGTTAGCATCATGTCTGTGTGTTGTACCTGTGGGTTAGCGTCATGTCTGTGTGTTGTACCTGTGGGTTAGCATCATGTCTGTGTGTTGTACCTGTGGGTTAGCATCATGTCTGTGTTGTACCTGTGGGTTAGCATCATGTCTGTGTTGTACCTGTGGGTTAGCATCATGTCTGTGTTGTACCTGTGGGTTAGCATCATGTCTGTGTGTTGTACCTGTGGGTTAGCATCATGTCTGTGTGTTGTACCTGTGGGTTAGCGTCGTGTCTGTGTGTTGTACCTGTGGGTTAGCGTCATGTCTGTGTGTTGTACCTGTGGGTTAGCGTCATGTCTGTGTGTTGTACCTGTGGGTTAGCCTCATGTCTGTGTGTTGTACCTGTGGGTTAGCGTCATGTCTGTCGGTTGTACCTGTGGGTTAGCATCATGTCTGTGTGTTGTACCTGTGGGTTAGCGTCATGTCTGTGTGTTGTACCTGTGGGTTAGCATCATGTCTGTGTGTTGTGGGTTAGCATCATGTCTGTGTGTTGTGGGTTAGCATCATGTCTGTGTGTTGTACCTGTGGGTTAGCGTCATGTCTGTGTATTGTACCTGTGGGTTAGCGTCATGTCTGTGTGTTGTACCTGTGGGTTAGCGTCATGTCTGTGTGTTGTACCTGTGGGTTAGCATCATGTCTGTGTGTTGTAACTGTGGGTTAGCATCATGTCTGTGTGTTGTACCTGTGGGTTAGCATCATGTCTGTGTGTTGTACCTGTGGGTTAGCATCATGTCTCTAGAGAACTCGTCTCTCTCACTCAGCAGGTCTGTTATGGCGCTCTGAGCCTCTCTGGTCTGGTGCTGGAGAGAAACCCTGGCATTGGTCAGCTCCTCCGCCATCACTCTTGAAGAAATACCACACACACAACAGTCAGTCGATACACACTGACACACTGACACACACACACACACACACACACACACACACACACACACACACACACACACACACACACACACACACACACACACACACACACACACACACACACACACACACACACACACACACACACACTCCTTCCCTCACCCCTACCTGGACGCTAGGAACTTGCTCCTCCAGACATCACATTGTATAGACATGCGTTCCAGCTGTTCTGCTGTGGAGGCCCGGCTGCGACCCAGAGCCTCGTTCTCTAAGATCAGCTGGTTCTTCTCTCTGGCCAGACGCTCAAAATGGTACTGCAGGTCATCACCTACAGAGGCTACCAGCAGCTTCTTCAACTCTCTGTTCACCTATAGGACAACACAGAGTTGAGTCGGTTCAAATATGGACCAGAGTACTATCCTTATCGGGACAAAGGCAAGTGCTGAAAACTCAGATTAACTCCTACAGTCACTGAACAAAACTCAGGGTCCAGATTAACTCCTACAGTCACTGAACAAAACTCGGGGTCCAGATGAACTCCTACAGTCACTGAACAAAACTCAGGGTCCAGATTAACTCCTACAGTCACTGAACAAAACTCAGGGTCCAGATTAACTCCTACAGTCACTGAACAAAACTCGGGGTCCAGATGAACTCCTACAGTCACTGAACAAAACTCAGGGTCCAGATTAACTCCTACAGTCACTGAACAAAACTCAGGGTCCAGATTAACTCCTAGTCACTGAACAAAACTCAGGGTCCAGATTAACTCCTACAGTCACTGAACAAAACTCGGGGTCCAGATTAACTCCTACAGTCACTGAACAAAACTCAGGGTCCAGATTAACTCCTACAGTCACTGAACAAAACTCAGGGTCCAGATTAACTCCTACAGTCACTGAACAAAACTCAGGGTCCAGATTAACTCCTACAGTCACTGAACAAAACTCAGGGCCCAGATTAACTCCTACAGTCACTGAACAAAACTCAGGGTCCAGATTAACTCCTACAGTCACTGAACAAAACTCAGGGTCCAGATTAACTCCTACAGTCACTGAACAAAACTCAGGGTCCAGATTAACTCCTACAGTCACTGAACAAAACTCAGGGTCCAGATTAACTCCTACAGTCACTGAACAAAACTCAGGGTCCAGATTAACTCCTACAGTCACTGAACAAAACTCAGGGTCCAGATTAACTCCTACAGTCACTGAACAAAACTCAGGGTCCAGATTAACTCCTGCAGTCACTGAACAAAACTCAGGGTCCAGATTAACTCCTGCAGTCACTGAACAAAACTCAGGGTCCAGATTAACTCCTACAGTCACTGAACAAAACTCAGGGTCCAGATTAACTCCTACAGTCACTGAACAAAACTCAGGGTCCAGATTAACTCCTACAGTCACTGAACAAAACTCAGGGTCCAGATTAACTCCTACAGTCACTGAACAAAACTCAGGGTCCAGATTAACTCCTACAGTCACTGAACAAAACTCAGGGTCCAGATTAACTCCTACAGTCACTGAACAAAACTCAGGGTCCAGATTAACTCCTACAGTCACTGAACAAAACTCAGGGTCCAGATTAACTCCTACAGTCACTGAACAAAACTCAGGGTCCAGATTAACTCCTACAGTCACTGAACAAAACTCAGGGTCCAGATTAACTCCTACAGTCACTGAACAAAACTCAGGGTCCAGATTAACTCCTACAGTCACTGAACAAAACTCAGGGTCCAGATTAACTCCTACAGTCACTGAACAAAACTCAGGGTCCAGATTAACTCCTGCAGTCACTGAACAAAACTCAGGGTCCAGATTAACTCCTACAGTCACTGAACAAAACTCAGGGTCCAGATTAACTCCTACAGTCACTGAACAAAACTCAGGATCCAGATTAACTCCTACAGTCACTGAACAAAACTCAGGGTCCAGATTAACTCCTACAGTCACTGAACAAAACTCAGGGTCCAGATTAACTCCTACAGTCACTGAACAAAACTCAGGGTCCAGATTAACTCCTACAGTCACTGAACAAAACTCAGGGTCCAGATTAACTCCTACAGTCACTGAACAAAACTCGGGGTCCAGATTAACTCCTACAGTCACTGAACAAAACTCAGGGTCCAGATTAACTCCTACAGTCACTGAACAAAACTCAGGGTCCAGATTAACTCCTGCAGTCACTGAACAAAACTCAGGGTCCAGATTAACTCCTACAGTCACTGAACAAAACTCAGGGTCCAGATTAACTCCTACAGTCACTGAACAAAACTCGGGGTCCAGATTAACTCCTACAGTCACTGAACAAAACTCAGGGTCCAGATTAACTCCTGCAGTCACTGAACAAAACTCAGGGTCCAGATTAACTCCTACAGTCACTGAACAACTCTAAATAACGTGTTTCATAGTGTTAAAGGCCCAAATGCAGCTGTTTTTTTTTTTTAATCTCTCAATATCAAATTATTTCTGGGGAACAATTAAGGTCCTCACCGTGATCGTCTTCAATTAAAAATGGTTTTATAAAAAAGAAACAGAAATAGCTTCTTAGCTAAGAATAATTTCTCAAGCAAGAATTTAGTTTGGACTGTCTGGGCGTGGCCTGAGTGGTGAAGGGAAAGCTGAAAACTAGCTGTTATTGGCAGAGAGGTTTGGAACTCTTTCTTATTGGTCTATTATTGGTCTATTAACTTTACCTCCTGGTGATGTCACCAGACAGGCCAAACCTCCATCCCACCAAAACTAGCTGTTATTGGCAGAGAGGTTTGGAACTCTTTCTTATTGGTCTATTAACTTTACCTCCTGGTGATGTCACCAGACAGGCCAAACCTCCATCCCACCAAAACGGGCTCAGGAAGTCTTTTCCAACAGCTCTTACACTAAAAGGTCCTTATCATAATTTTCACAGTAGTTCTCCAAACTCAGTGTGGAAATATATATAAAACACAGTAATTTGATGTTTTTGATGGCACTGGGCCTTTAAGTTAACTCATTTACCCACCTCAGTCTGCACGTGGAGCTGGTTGAGGAGCCCCTCCTTGTCCTGCAGCAGTCTTCTCTCTGAGTTCTGCAGCTTCTCCATGGCTCCTCTCAGGTCCTCCAGAGGAGGGGAGGGAGGCCGCTCCTCCATCTGCTGCCCAGCCCAGGCCTCTCCTTTCTCCTCAGCCGGACCCACATGACCCCCACTCCGGCTGATGGCGGCACGGGGAACAACGATCCTCACCGCCTCCACCACCATGCAGGCCTCCCGAGGAACCTTCCCCAGGTGGAGCACCCCGGGGGGCTGGGGCGCAGACGGGGTGGCTCTGGGGCTCTGCTGCGGGGTGGAGTGGGGGCTGTGCTGGAGGCTGGCGGGGGCAGGGTGCGTCTTCTTGGGGCTTTGTTTGGGACAAGCTACCTTAAGTAGTGGCACCGAAGACAGAGGCGTATCCACGACACCGATCTCCTTAGCGACTGGGGGATTGTCTGTCTCCATGCCGTCGCCGGGGCCCCTGACTGGACGGACGGAACCTGGAACATGGCAAACATTCTGGAATGTTATCTCTCTCTCTCAATGTATTGGCTGGAGGAGTTATCAGGTCTCAACATGGCTGTGTGTGATTGGCTGAGAGGATGCAGGGGGAGGATGTAAACAACAGTGGAATGATAGGGGTGATAACGGCTTACCTCTGTCTGCTACTGTAGCGGTAGACATGACGGTGGAGGAAGTCTTCACAACAGTCCAGTGGAATGATAGGGGGACAGGGCGGTGGACGACTTCCAGGATGGCAGTTTAGATCTCTCTCCCGAAGACAGACAGACAGATGTTGATTCGGAGTTTACCACCCTGTCAGACATGTTAAATGAATCAAATAAAATAAGAAAGTAGCGAGAGAATCTCGCACAGCTCCTGTAACTAGCCAATGGACTTTTTCTGCCTTCAATTATTTTATTTTTTAAATATGTTTTGAATTGGTAAAATTAAGAGTCAAAACAGCTGCCCTTTCCAACTAGTTGTTTAACCTGGCTAGCCCTTTCCAACTAGTTGTTTAACCTGGCTAGCCCTTTCCAACTAGTTGTTTAACCTGGCTAGCCCTTTCCAACTAGTTGTTTAACCTGGCTAGCCCTTTCCAACTAGTTGTTTAACCTGGCTAGCCCTTTCCAACTAGTTGTTTAACCTGGCCAGCCCCTTCCAACTAGTTGTTTAACCTGGCTAGCCCTTTCCAACTAGTTGTTTAACCTGGCTAGCCCTTTCCAACTAGTTGTTTAACCTGGCTAGCCCTTTCCAACTAGTAGTTTAACCTGGCTAGCCCTTTCCAACTAGTTGTTTAACCTGGCTAGCCCTTTCCAACTAGTTGTTTAACCTGGCTAGCCCTTTCCAACTAGTTGTTTAACCTGGCTAGCCCTTTCCAACTAGTAGTTTAACCTGGCTAGCCCTTTCCAACTAGTTGTTTAACCTGGCTAGCCCTTTCCAACTAGTTGTTTAACCTGGCTAGCCCTTTCCAACTAGTAGTTTAACCTGGCTAGCCCTTTCCAACTAGTTGTTTAACCTGGCTAGCCCTTTCCAACTAGTTGTTTAACCTGGCTAGCCCTTTCCAACTAGTTGTTTAACCTGGCTAGCCCTTTCCAACTAGTTGTTTAACAGCAGTGGCAGCACATGATCAACACCCAGCCGGTCAGATAAGGATATAAGAGAAGGAGTTCAGCTTTCCTCAACTAACAGACACTAACAACAAAGCAAACCGAGTAGGAAACAAAGACCCTGGACATAAACGTGTAAACATTGATAACTAACATCAGCAGTGTAAAATGAGTGTAACGTAAGAGAGATATCAAAACGGTATGAGAATAAACATGCACATTACTGTTGTTGAAAAGATTTCCTCTGTTAAATCTTGGTCGCCATCTTGTTTGTGTTCTCAGCGACCGGACGCTGTTGGCTTGGCGGACGTGGAGGGGTTTCCGGCAGGAAACAGACTCTGAATCAGCTTGGACGATTTCTCATCCATAGTGGGGACAGTAAACAGATATCCCAAATCTGATTCAGGATCAGTAAACGGAAGTTGAGACGACAGCGTTACAAAATTACCAAACCGCGGAATAATAATAATAATAACCGGAACTATTATCCGCACTACTGTGTTCCACCGTAGGAACTAAAATATTGTTACACCCACAGAAGACAACTTTTAAAAAATGTACCGAAGATAATAAATTCTGCTAAACTATTGTCCTCTAGTACAGGTGAGTTTGATATCCACCTGTGTGTGTATTTGAATCAAGCTTTTCAAATAACTACTACGATATGGGCGATTTGCCATAGTCTTATTTTGGTCTTGATGTTGTCTAGGCTGTCACTCGGAGAGCAATGGGGGTACACGGGCTGTGGAAGCTGCTTGAGACCACCGGGAAGCCCGTCAACCCCGAGACGCTCGAGGGCAAGATCCTGGCTGTCGGTATCCTTCCGGACACCACAAGGAAGTCCCCCACCTATCGCTCTCTTAAACTCTTTATTTCTCTCTCCTTGTTCTTGACTTGTTTTTAAAAGTAGGGTTCTGTTGATAAAAGGTGAGATACTTAGGTGAGCGAGTCGGTCAAGGATCAGTTCAGACGAGGAGCTAAAGTTTAACAACCTGCAGTTTATTCAGAGTAAAAGTATTGTGTACAGCGTATACGGGCTCTGTTCCTCGAACTCAGAGGGAGTCAGAAAAAGAGAGCCCCTAATTTAGACAGCATACATGTTTTATACAGTACAGAAAGTAGGTTGATTCTGGAAGGTCTGGTCCTCGGATTGGTCCAAACCCGGGCCTTGTCTCTCCTTATTGGTCCAAGGTTGTTGTTGACATTGTTTCAAAATGTTCCCGCTTAATGTCTGTTTTGCGTTGCGCAACTAGCGTACATATGTCAAAAGCAGATACGCCCATGATCCCTTGAGGCTTAATGCTGGGTGTGTGGTTCTAAAAGATCCCTTGAGGCTTAATGCTGGGTGTGTGGTTCTAAAAGATCCCTTGAGGCTTAATGCTGGGTGTGTGGTTCTAAAAGATCCCTTGAGGCTTAATGCTGGGTGTGTGGTTCTAAAAGATCCCTTGAGGCTTAATGCTGGGTGTGTGTGTTCCTGTCATCAGCAGTTATGTCCTCACGAGATGCAACTTCTCCAGTCTTGTGGTTTGGCCCTCTTCCTGTTTTCGTGACTATGTGTGGAAACATTTGCAGAGGCGCACCCAAAACAGTTACAGCAACATTATAGCAAACATATTAGTAGTCTCCGTTTGGTTATGCCCTTTGTTGCTAAGTGCTGAAGCATTAGATATAAAGCATAGGTATGGTTATCAAAGTATTATCTACAAATCCCTCTCTTCACGTCTCCCCAGAGACGTGACACAACCTAACTAGATTCTGATACAAAAGAAAACTTTTCCCAAAGGGGCTATGAAATAAGGCACAACATTAAAAATAAATGGATGTATATGTATTCCCACCATGTTCCCAGCTCAATCCCACTATGTACTAAGCCACCTAGGAATTTACAACCCTCATGTAACAGAGCGGAGAACAACAGCTCAAAATGAAAGGAAAAATGATATTCTACATAAGCCAACTTTTTCCTGCTCCCTCTCTTCACATCTCCTAAGAGATGTGATATAGTCCAGAGACATTACTCCAAGCAAAAACGAAAACATAATCCAAAAAGGAAAAATAGCCTAAACTAGGTAAGTCTATACGGAAATGGCCCATAAAGAAAAATAATTTCCCCCTCTTGTCACCCACAAGGGTGTCACTTATCAAAAACAGGATAAAACTTTATTGTTATTGACATGTAAGATGTAGGATAAAACTTTGGTCATGGAAAACAGTAAAGAATTATTAGAAACCATCTGGTCCTCTCAGCTACTCCTATCCTGTACCAGGTGGGCTCCTTGCCACCCAGGGACTCCAAACCTTCACAACAGGGAGAACAAACATACTGGAAAGAAAACCTATCATAAAAATTTATAACAAGGAACTGTGGTGGTGTAAAATTATTCTACTACCTCACCCACAGCATACCATGTGTCATCCTCAGTCAGTCCCATCCTCTCCTGAAACCTTCATCACATCTGTAACAGACTTCTTAAAACACGGTATGATGCAAGCAGCACATCACATCAATAACAAATAATACAAGAATTAGGGTCAGAAATCCAGTAACCATCATACCAGTGTACTTCCCAAACCAGGCCAAGAGAACAGACTCCTCCACCCCCTCTGTGGACCTCATCTTAGCAGATAGTGCATCAAGCCCGCCTTAGATATACCACCATCTGGACTGGTATTATTAGGAATATACGTGCAACATTGTTTACCGAACATCTTGCAGACGTCCCCCTGACTGGCAAGAAGCATATTCAAGGCAAGTCTATTCTGTCTGGAAACCCCAAATGTGGCCTCAAGCTGTTCAGACATACCAGTGAGTGCATCACGGGAGTAATTCACCAAACGCTGTTGATTATAGTAGAATAATTAATCCATGCAGTCTGTCCAGCATCCACTATGGCTGGACCCATAATAGGTAGTAAGTGCCAGAGTCCATCATTCCTACCCAAGGCCTGAAACGCATGAGGAACCCCCACTGGCACTCCCAACAGGTTAGTGTATGTCAACTACATCCTCTGTCCATGGAGCACTACGTCTATGTCTCCCATGGGATGGAATGTTTTCAGGTCCCCTGGTTACAGAACTCAGCAGCTGTTCAGCAGCAACATCAACAATGGTCAGTGGAATTATCACTGGTCAGACCACACCTATCTTGCCATTCTCCTCTAAGAATGGGTCTCAGCACTCTTTTTTGGCTCCACACATCCACCTCACATCAGCCAGACCACTAGTTTGGTTTAGGCCTGTAACTGGCCAAGTGGAATTAATGGTTATGTTACTACTGCAATCAGCTTCAGGCAATCTCCCATAATCAAAACCAGTCTCAGTTCCTAATTGATCAATAGCCGAATAGTCTCTAACATTAATTACCTGAATGGTATTTTTTAACACAGTGGTGGTAGAGGAGTGTGTCCGGTTACCTCTGGTCTTGGCAGTACCTTAATAGAAAACACACCCATCATGTCTGTCCTCGTCCTTTGTAGTCCGAGGGTGTGGGTGCCTGCATCAGAGAGCTCAATATTTTTTATGGTTAGTAGGATTTCATCACCTTTACAAAGTTCAACATTGCTCCCAGGTTTCCCCATATCATGGAAAACCTATCCACCCTCGTGGGATCCCCCCCCCAAAGCCGGTTATCATGTAATCTCTACTCTAACTTCCTGTCCACCCAGATCTAGGGATCTCTTATGTTCATTTTGGAACAAAATACACATCACTTAGCCAGAGCCAGACACATCCTCACTTCTATGGACAAAAAAACAGGGGTGATAGGACAGGTAGGGTTTACTTCATTCGAGAGTTAGCCCCCCGGAATTCTGTTAATTCCAGTTCTTCTCCCGAACTCTGTTTATTGTCCGACAGTGAAAAAGTGTCTTACCCTTCCGCCGTACGATATGAATCTGGGTAGCTCTTTCAGCTAGCTGTCACCAGGGGTCTTCTATGGTCCCCAAGCCTCTGGGACTGGATTGAGTGACTTCACCTGTAGTTCACCTGTAATGCATAAAATCCTGGACATACAGGCTTGGTTAACAAACAATTTCTCATATGTTTTATCTGATTATATCTTTAACTTCTATGCCCAATTGTTAGCTTACATTTTTTAAATTATTAGTTTCTTATCCAATAGTCCCCATCCTATCCTAGACCACAATTTACCCATCCCCCTTTTGATATCTGGCTTTGCCCAGGTATCAACCTTACCTACTCTAAATAATGACTTAGGTAAGATTAGTATAGTATCCTTATGTTCTGACATCATCATGAAGGAGCGCCCCCTACATTTTCTACATGTCCAACTCTCCCCCCTGTCTCCACTCAGCAACTGCTATCTTTGCCTGTCCTGCCCCCCCTTCCAAAACTCTCCTCACTTCTCTCCAACTTTCAAGGTCTCTGCAGGCGGGGGGTGGGCCCCTCCGTCTGCCTTTACCCCAGCTGTAAAATACCATGTCTCTGGGAACATGGAAATCCCCTCAAACTCAAATAATTTGTCTCTGTGTTTCATGTTTTATTCGTGTTTCTCCAAATTGTCTCCCCAAAAATACTTCTTAAATCCCCAGCCATTAGACACACACACAACTGTGTTAAATGTGCACTGTCCCTTTAACATAAAACCTCAGCCTGCAATCCCCTCTGCGGGCCTTTCATTGTTCCCCATAGTGAAAACAGATTCTAATGTTAGTCTATCTTAACCTCCTGTTTAATTTCAGTGGTTTTATCTGAACAATCAAACCAAAATCAATAACCGGGAAGAACTTGTGTAAACTAATTAAAAGAACAAAATAATTCTACCTTATTTCTCAGCACTTGGTTAGAACACCACTCCCGTCTTACATCCACCACACCCGTCGCCCCGTACCTAGTGTATATCTTATCTATTACTCAGTGGCTCAATTAATGTTTAACGTAAGTATGTTCAGATGTTGATTATGTAATTCCACAATATTAGTATAGTTCAAACCTCATAATATAACTCTACACACAGAATTTTACGTTAATAGAGTTTAACACCTTTTCCAACCGTCATGCACACCCCCCAATATTCTATGATATAACTCTCATCAGCAAGCCTGCAACTTTTTCAACATTCTTATCATAAAAATCCCCGACCTCATTCATACCGATATTAGTCCCCGACTGAATATCAAACGTATTTCATGCACACGATTTGAATCTCACAAATCTTCATTTACGCCAGTAAACTTCAATTTACATCATACACACACAAATCTTAATTCTCCCCAGCAAGCAGACCAGTAGGAGATGCAATAGCCCCACCTTCTGTCCATACTCTGTACAGCTTCTCACCCAGTCTCCTCCACTCCTTATCCTCTCTGCCTTTATTGAATTCTAGAATGGACTTCAGCGTTCTCAACCTCTTTTCTATTTCCAACGACATTCCATGTACACTACAATACTGCCAACAACCCATGCCTTTACTGAAACCCAAGTGATACCCCTTCCCTACGGCTAAATCGGTCTCAAGTCCGAGTATTCAATTTAAATATCCGTCATTCACACTTGGCCCTGCCTAATGCATCACGTTCGCATCATACGACTTTCTATTCGCACTTTGGTGATCACTCGTTACTCACCACTCATACATGTAGTCCCAGACTATCCATTTAAGCTTTGGTGGCCACCCGTTACCCATCATTCATACATGTGGTAAGTGTTCTCTGTTACCACCTACCAACCAGGCATACTAGTACATCCCATACACAATGCACCATTAAGTATGGTTGATCAATAATAAAATTGCAGTTGCCAATGGAGATATTACTTTCTCAACTATTTTAAATTTAGTAACTTACATCAAACAGGTGTCTCACAAAACTAAATTTGTATAACTCCAATGTGCAGAACTTTAGTTTTCCACAACAGGTGTCTGCTTACCCTTTTTAGTTGACCGGTCAGGATTTGTGAGACACACCGTCCGACGACAGTACTGGCCAATCGGCTGGCACACCAATGTCCAGCGATATATTTTTACCATAATCGTAACTTAATCGGAATTTTACCAGACTACTTGAATATAATTAGAATATACTTAGCCCGTCGTTAGTTAATAACAACGTTGTATTTGAATCAAGCTTTTCAAATAACTACTACGATATGGGCGATTTGCCATAGTCTTATTTTGGTCTTGATGTTGTCTAGGCTGTCACTCGGAGAGCAATGGGGGTACACGGGCTGTGGAAGCTGCTTGAGACCACCGGGAAGCCCGTCAACCCCGAGACGCTCGAGGGCAAGATCCTGGCTGTCGGTATCCTTCCGGACACCACAAGGAAGTCCCCCACCTATCGCTCTCTTAAACTCTTTATTTCTCTCTCCTTGTTCTTGACTTGTTTTTAAAAGTAGGGTTCCCTGCGTCTTATCCCCCAATCTCCCACCCATAACTACGGCACATCCCAGTCATAACATGTGTCTGCATCTTACATAGAGTTGGTGTCTAGTGTATTGTGGAGGAAACCTAATTACTCCATGTGTAACTCTGTGTTGTTGTTTGTGTCACACTGCTTTGCTTTATCTTGGCCAGGTCGCAGTTGTAAATGAGAACTTGTTCTCAACTAGACCTACCTGGTTAAATAAAGTTGAAATAAAAATGATTTTAAAAATTGGTCACATACACATGGTTAGCAGATGTTAATGAGAGTGTAACGAAATGCTTGTGCTTCTAGTTCCGACAATGCAGTGATAACCAACAAGTAATCTAACTAACAATTCCACAACTACTACCTTATAGACCGTGTAAGGGGATAAAGAATAAGGATATATGAATGAGTGATGGTACAGAGCGGCATAGGCAAGATACAGTAGATAGTATTGAGTACAGTATATACATATGAGATGAGTATGTAAACAAAGTGGCATAGTTAAAGTGACTAGTGATACATGTATTACATAAGGATGCAGTAGATGGTATAGAGTACAATATATACATATGAGATGAATAATGTAGGGTATGTAAACATTATATAAAGTGGAATTGTTTAAAGTGACTAGTGATACATTTATTACATCAAGATGGCAAGATGCAGTAGATGGTATAGAGTACAATATATACATATGAGATGAATAATGTAGGGTATGTAAACATTATATTAGATAGCATTGTTTAAAGTGACTAGTGATACATTTATTACATTAAGATGCAGTAGATGATATAGAGTACAGTATATACATATGAGATGAGTAATGTAGGGTATGTAAACATTATATTAGATAGCATTGTTTAAAGTGACTAGTGATACATTTATTACAGAAAGATGCAGTAGATGATATAGAGTACAGTATATACATATGAGATGAGTAATGTAGGGTATGTAAACATTATATAAAGTGGCATTGTTTAAAGTGACTAGTGATACATTTATTACAGAAAGATGCAGTAGATGATATAGAGGACAGTATATACATATGAGATGAGTAATGTAGGGTATGTAAACATTATATAAAGTGGCTAGTGATACATTTATTACATCAAGATGCAGTAGATGATATAGCTGTTCAGTATATACATATGAGATGAGTATGTAAACATTCTGTAAAGTTAGCTAGTTGTCTGCCTGTGTCTCTGTAGAGATCCTTGACCTGTCCCTCTCCCAGACATCAGTATCTGGTTGAACCAGGCAGTGAAGGGTGTGAGAGACAGGGAGGGTAACAGTGTCCAGAACGCCCACCTGATCACCCTGTTCCATCGTCTTTGTAAATTGCTCTATTTCCGCATCAGACCTGTCTTCGTGTTCGATGGAGACGCACCTCTGATCAAGAAACAGACCCTGGTGTGTGTTGTCTGTCTGTCTCTGTCTGTCTGGACCCTGGTGTGTTGTCTGTCTGTCTCTGTCTGGACCCTGGTGTGTGTTGTCTGTCTGTCTCTGTCTGTCTGGACCCTGGTGTGTTGTCTGTCTGTCTCTGTCTGGACCCTGGTGTGTGTTGTCTGTCTGTCTATGTCTGTCTGGACCCTGGTGTGTTGTCTGTCTGTCTCTGTCTGTCTGGACCCTGGTGTGTGTTGTCTGTCTGTCTCTGTCTGGACCCTGGTGTGTGTTGTCTGTCTGTCTATGTCTGTCTGGACCCTGGTGTGTTGTCTGTCTGTCTCTGTCTGTCTGGACCCTGGTGTGTGTTGTCTGTCTGTCTCTGTCTGGACCCTGGTGTGTGTTGTCTGTCTGTCTATGTCTGTCTGGACCCTGGTGTGTGTTGTCTGTCTGTCTCTGTCTGGACCCTGGTGTGTGTTGTCTGTCTGTCTATGTCTGTCTGGACCCTGGTGTGTTGTCTGTCTGTCTCTGTCTGTCTGGACCCTGGTGTGTGTTGTCTGTCTGTCTCTGTCTGGACCCTGGTGTGTGTTGTCTGTCTGTCTATGTCTGTCTGGACCCTGGTGTGTGTTGTCTGTCTGTCTCTGTCTGTCTGGACCCTGGTGTGTGTGTGTGTGTGTGTGTGTGTGTGTGTGTGTGTGTGTGTGTGTGTGTGTGTGTGTGTGTGTGTGTGTGTGTGTGTGTGTGTGTGTGTGTGTGTGTGTGTGTGTGTGTGTGTGTGTGTGTGTGTGTGTGTGTGTGTGTGTGTGTGTGTTAACCCTGTGCTTCCCTCCAGGCCATCAGAAGACAGAGAAAGGAGGAGAAGACTATGGAGTCCAAGCAGACCAATGACAAACTCCTCAAGACCTTCCTGAAGAGACAAGCCATCAAAGCTGCTCTGGGAGAGAGGAGGTGAGGAGAGGAGAGGAGGAGAGGAGAGGAGAGGAGGAGAGGAGGAGAGGAAGGTCTGTATATAGGTCTGTAACCATAGAGATCTGGTCTGTAACCATAGAGGTCTGGTCTGTATATAGGCCTGTAACCATAGAGATCTGGTCTGTAACCATAGAGGTCTGGTCTGTATATAGGTCTGTAACCATAGAGGTCTGGTCTGTAACCATAGAGGTCTGGTCTGTATATAGGCCTGTAACCATAGAGGTCTGGTCTGTAACCATAGAGGTCTGGTCTGTAACCATAGAGGTCTGGTTCCGGTTGGAGCGAGTGGTCGCATCTGCACGTCGCTCCAACGGGTAGTATAACTTTTTCATTATATTTCATTATATCACAACGGTTTGATTTGTCTTATCTTAGCAATTTCCTCTCAGCTAGCTACATAGCCGTCTTTGTATCAAAGATAATTGCGTAATTATCGTATTTCGCCGTCCTAACGTAGTCTTCACTAGCCAGCTAGCTAACGTCCACTGATTAGCTGCACTGGGAAAACTATTACACTCAACTGAACGACTTGATTAGTTTAGTGTTAGCTAGCTACATAGCTGTCTTTGCTGTCTTCGTATCATCGTATCCAAGATAATTGTGTTGTTTAGGTTTAGAGTGTGTAGTCTTAGAGTGATTATCTTAATTTACCGAGGTTAGCTAGCCAGCTATTTGTCGTCCTTAACGTAGGTGACTCTGCTAGCTAGCCAACAGCTAGCCAACGCTAGCCAACGTCTTCTGTATAGAACTCAACTACCCGGTCGCATTCACAGGTTGTATCACATTTTCACTTCATTTCATTACAGTACAACGGTTTGATTTGTTTGATCGTAGCTAGCTACTTAGCTAGCTACATAGCCGTCTTTGTATCAAAGATAATTGTGTAGTCTAGAGCGATTTTCTAGGTTCGCTAGCCATCTATTGTCGTTCTTTTAACGCAACGTAACGTAAACAACACTGCTAGCTAGCCTGCTAGCCCCGAATAGCAACACTGCAGAAACTATTACACTCAACGGAACGACTTGATTAGTGTAGTGTCAACAACGCACCCACTGCCAGCTGGCCTACTTCAGCAGTACTGTATCATTTTAGTCAATAAGATTCTTGCTACGTAGCTTAACTTTCTGAACATTCGAGACGTGTAGTCCACTTGTCATTCCAATCTCCTTTGCATTAGCGTAGCCTCTTCTGTAGCCTGTCAACTATGTGTCTGTTTATCCCTGTTCTCTCCTCTCTGCACAGACCATACAAACGCTCCTCACCGCGTGGCCGCGGCCACCCTACTCTGGTGGTCCCAGCGCGCACGACCCACGTGGAGTTCCAGGTCTCCGGTAGCCTCTGGAACTGCCAATCTGCGGTCAACAAGGCAGAGTTCATCTCAGCCTATGCCTCCCTCCAGTCCCTCGACTTCTTGGCACTGACGGAAACATGGATCACCACAGACAACACTGCTACTCCTACTGCTCTCTCTTCGTCCGCCCACGTGTTCTCGCACACCCCGAGAGCGTCTGGTCAGCGGGGTGGTGGCACCGGGATCCTCATCTCTCCCAAGTGGTCATTCTCTCTTTCTCCCCTTACCCATCTGTCTATCGCCTCCTTTGAATTCCATGCTGTCACAGTTACTAGCCCTTTCAAGCTAAACATCCTTATCATTTATCGCCCTCCAGGTTCCCTCGGAGAGTTCATCAATGAGCTTGATGCCTTGATAAGCTCCTTTCCTGAGGACGGCTCACCTCTCACAGTTCTGGGCGACTTTAACCTCCCCACGTCTACCTTTGACTCTTTCCTCTCTGCCTCCTTCTTTCCACTCCTCTCCTCTTTTGACCTCACCCTCTCACCTTCCCCCTACTCACAAGGCAGGCAATACGCTCGACCTCATCTTTACTAGATGCTGTTCTTCCACTAACCTCATTGCAACTCCCCTCCAAGTCTCCGACCACTGCCTTGTATCCTTTTCCCTCTCGCTCTCATCCAACACCTCCCACACTGCCCCTACTCGGATGGTATCGCGCCGTCCCAACCTTCGCTCTCTCTCCCCCGCTACTCTCTCCTCTTCCATCCTATCATCTCTTCCCTCCGCTCAAACCTTCTCCCACCTATCTCCTGATTCTGCCTCCTCAACCCTCCTCTCCTCCCTCTCTGCATCCCTTGACTCTCTATGTCCCCTATCCTCCAGGCCGGCTCGGTCCTCCCCTCCCGCTCCGTGGCTCGATGACTCATTGCGAGCTCACAGAACAGGGCTCCGGGCAGCCGAGCGGAAATGGAGGAAAACTCGCCTCCCTGCGGACCTGGCATCCTTTCACTCCCTCCTCTCTACATTTTCCTCCTCTGTCTCTGCTGCTAAAGCCACTTTCTACCACGCTAAATTCCAAGCATCTGCCTCTAACCCTAGGAAGCTCTTTGCCACCTTCTCCTCCCTCCTGAATCCTCCGCCCCCCCTCCTCCTCTGCAGATGACTTCGTCAACCACTTTGAAAAGAAGGTCGACGACATCCGATCCTCGTTTGCTAAGTCAAACGACACCGCTGGTTCTGCTCACACTGCCCTACCCTGTGCTCTGACCTCTTTCTCCCCTCTCTCTCCAGATGAAATCTTGCGTCTTGTGACGGCCGGCCGCCCAACAACCTGCCCGCTTGACCCTATCCCCTCCTCTCTTCTCCAGACCATTTCCGGAGACCTTCTCCCTTACCTCACCTCGCTCATCAACTCATCCCTGACCGTTGGCTACGTCCCTTCCGTCTTCAAGAGAGCGAGAGTTGCACCCCTTCTGAAAAAACCTACACTCGATCCCTCCGATGTCAACAATTACAGACCAGTATCCCTTCTTTCTTTTCTCTCCAAAACTCTTGAACGTGCCGTCCTTGGCCAGCTCTCCCGCTATCTCTCTCTGAATGACCTTCTTGATCCAAATCAGTCAGGTTTCAAGACTAGTCATTCAACTGAGACTGCTCTCCTCTGTATCACGGAGGCGCTCCGCACTGCTAAAGCTAACTCTCTCTCCTCTGCTCTCATCCTTCTAGATCTATCGGCTGCCTTCGATACTGTGAACCATCAGATCCTCCTCTCCACCCTCTCCGAGTTGGGCATCTCCGGCGCGGCCCACGCTTGGATTGCGTCCTACCTGACAGGTCGCTCCTACCAGGTGGCGTGGCGAGAATCTGTCTCCTCACCACGCGCTCTCACCACTGGTGTCCCCCCAGGGCTCTGTTCTTGGCCCTCTCCTATTCTCGCTATACACCAAGTCACTTGGCTCTGTCATAACCTCACATGGTCTCTCTTATCACACAGTTAATCTTCTCCTTTCCCCCTTCTGATGACCAGGTGGCGAATCGCATCTCTGCATGTCTGGCAGACATATCAGTGTGGATGACGGATCACCACCTCAAGCTGAACCTCGGCAAGACGGAGCTGCTCTTCCTCCCGGGGAAGGACTGCCCGTTCCATGATCTCGCCATCACGGTTGACAACTCCATTGTGTCCTCCTCCCAGAGCGCCAAGAACCTTGGCGTGATCCTGGACAACACCCTGTCGTTCTCAACTAACATCAAGGCGGTGGCCCGTTCCTGTAGGTTCATGCTCTACAACATCCGCAGAGTACGACCCTGCCTCACACAGGAAGCGGCGCAGGTCCTAATCCAGGCACTTGTCATCTCCCGTCTGGATTACTGCAACTCGCTGTTGGCTGGGCTCCCTGCCTGTGCCATTAAACCCCTTCAACTCATCCAGAACGCCGCAGCCCGTCTGGTGTTCAACCTTCCCAAGTTCTCTCACGTCACCCCGCTCCTCCGTTCTCTCCACTGGCTTCCAGTTGAAGCTCGCATCCGCTACAAGACCATGGTGCTTGCCTACGGAGCTGTGAGGGGAACGGCACCTCAGTACCTCCAGGCTCTGATCAGGCCCTACACCCAAACAAGGGCACTGCGTTCATCCACCTCTGGCCTGCTCGCCTCCCTACCACTGAGGAAGTACAGCTCCCGCTCAGCCCAGTCAAAACTGTTCGCTGCCCTGGCCCCCCAATGGTGGAACAAACTCCCTCACGACGCCAGGACAGCGGAGTCAATCACCACCTTCCGGAGACACCTGAAACCCCACCTCTTTAAGGAATACCTAGGATAGGTTAAGTAATCCCTCTCACCCCACCCCCCCTAAGTTTTAGATGCACTATTGTTAAGTGACTGTCCCACTGGATGTCATAAGGTGAATGCACCAATTTGTAAGTCGCTCTGGATAAGAGCGTCTGCTAAATGACTTAAATGTAAATGTAAATGGTCTGTAACCATAGAGATCTGGTCTGTAACCATAGAGATCTGGTCTGTAACCATAGAGATCTGGTCTGTAACCATAGAGATCTGGTCTGTAACCATAGAGATCTGGTCTGTAACCATAGAGGTCTGGTCTGTAACCATAGAGGTCTGGTCTGTATATAGGCCTGTAACCATAGAGGTCTGGTCTGTAACCATAGAGGTCTGGTCTGTAACCATAGAGGTCTGGTCTGTAACCATAGAGATCTGGTCTGTAACCATAGAGATCTGGTCTGTAACCATAGAGATCTGGTCTGTAACCATAGAGATCTGGTCTGTAACCATAGAGATCTGGTCTGTAACCATAGAGATCTGGTCTGTAACCATAGAGATCTGGTCTGTAACCATAGAGGTCTGGTCTGTATATAGAGGTCTGTAACCATAGAGGTCTGGTCTGTAACCATAGAGGTCTGGTCTGTAACCATAGAGGTCTGGTCTGTATATAGGTCTGTAACCATAGAGATCTGGTCTGTGTATAGGTCTGTAACCATAGAGGTCTGGTCTGTGTATAGGTCTGTAACCATAGAGATCTGGTCTGTAACCATAGAGATCTGGTCTGTAACCATAGAGGTCTGGTCTGTAACCATAGAGGTCTGGTCTGTAACCATAGAGATCTGGTCTGTAACCATAGAGATCTGGTCTGTAACCATAGAGATCTGGTCTGTAACCATAGAGATCTGGTCTGTAACCATAGAGATCTGGTCTGTAACCATAGAGATCTGGTCTGTAACCATAGAGGTCTGGTCTGTATATAGAGGTCTGTAACCATAGAGGTCTGGTCTGTAACCATAGAGGTCTGGTCTGTAACCATAGAGGTCTGGTCTGTATATAGGTCTGTAACCATAGAGATCTGGTCTGTGTATAGGTCTGTAACCATAGAGGTCTGGTCTGTGTATAGGTCTGTAACCATAGAGATCTGGTCTGTAACCATAGAGATCTGGTCTGTAACCATAGAGGTCTGGTCTGTAACCATAGAGGTCTGGTCTGTAACCATAGAGATCTGGTCTGTAACCATAGAGATCTGGTCTGTAACCATAGAGATCTGGTCTGTAACCATAGAGATCTGGCCTGTAACCATAGAGGTCTGGTCTGTATATAGGTCTGTAACCATAGAGGTCTGGTCTGTAACCATAGAGGTCTGGCCTGTAACCATAGAGGTCTGGCCTGTAACCATAGAGGTCTGGTCTGTATATAGGCCTGTAACCATAGAGGTCTGGTCTGTGTTGTGATTCTCCTCCAGTCAGGATCATCTGCCCAGCCTGTATATAGGCCTGTAACCATAGAGGTCTGGTCTGTGTATAGGTCTGTAACCATGGAGGTCTGGTCTGTATATAGGTCTGTAACCATAGAGATCTGGTCTGTAACCATAGAGGTCTGGTCTGTGTTGTGATTCTCCTCCAGTCAGGATCATCTGCCCAGCCTGTCTGCTGTGAGGAGAGAGGAGGACATGTTCATGCTGCCTGCCCTGCCAGCCCAGGAGGAGGAGAGAGAGAGGAGCAGCTCAGAGGAGGAGGAGCAGGTGGAGGAGGACAGCCGTCACATCTACCAGGTGAGGTCAACACCCACGTCATGTGACAGAGGAGAAAACAGAGAGGGTGGTGCTTTATCGTCTTGTCCAATAAGAACACTGGATTCCTTTTTGTTTCATTAAGTTTTGCTACCTTGTGTCACCTGTCTGTCTGCCTGTCTGCCTGTCTGTCTGCCTGTCTGTCTGTCTGTCTGTCTGTCTGTCTGTCTGTCTGTCTGTCTGTCTGTCTGTCTGTCTGTCTGTCTGTCTGTCTGTCTGTCTGTCTGTCTGTCTGTCTGTCAGGGGGATTTCTATGAAGACTCTAACTCTGTGGACATCAACTCTGAGGAGTTTTCTGCCATGCCTCCTGAGGTGAAACATGAGATCCTTAAAGACATGAAGGAATTCAGCAAGAGACGACGCACCATGTACCACACCCCCCCTGAGGTACCACACCCCCCCTGAGGTACCACACACCCCCTGAGGTACCACACACCATGTACCACACCCCCTGAGGTACCACACCCCCTTGAGGTACCACACCCCCCTGAGGTACCACACCCCCGAGGTACCATGTACCACACCCCCTGAGGTACCACACCCCCTGAGGTACCACACCCCCCCCTGAGGTACCACACCCCCCTGAGGTACCACACCCCCCTGAGGTACCACACCCCCTGAGGTACCACACCCCCTGAGGTACCACACACCCCCTGAGGTACCACACACCCCCTGAGGTACCACACACCCCTGAGGTACCACACCACCCCTGAGGTACCACACACCCCTGAGGTACCACACACCCCCTGAGGTGCCACACCCCCTGAGGTGCCACACCCCCTGAGGTACCATACCCCCTGAGGTACCACACCCCCTGAGGTACCACACCCCTGAGGTACCACACCCCCTGAGGTACCACACCCCCTGAGGTACCACACCCCCTGAGGTACCACACCCCCATGGGGTACCACACCCCCTGGGGTACCACACCCCCCTGAGGTACCACACACCTCCTGAGGTACCACACACCTCCTGAGGTACCACACACCATGTACCATACCCCCTGGGGTACCACACACCCCCTGAGGTACCACACACCCCCTGAGGTACCACACACCCCTGAGGTACCACACACCCCCTGAGGTACCACACACCATGTACCACACACCTCCTGAGGTACCACACCCCCTGAGGTACCACCCCCCTGATGTACCACACACACCAGGTACCACACACCAGGTACCACACCCCCTGAGGTACCACACCCCCTGAGGTACCACACACACCAGGTACCACACACCATGTACCACACACCCCCTGAGGTACCACACACCCCCTGAGGTACCACACACCATGTACCACACCCCCTGAGGTACCACACACCATGTACCACACACCTCCTGAGGTACCACACACCTCCTGAGGTACCACACACCTCCTGAGGTACCACACACCTCCTGAGGTACCACACACCCCCCTGAGGTACCACACACCCCCTGAGGTACCACACACCATGTACCACACACCTCCTGAGGTACCACACACCATGTACCACACACACCCTGAGGTATCACACACCATGTACCACACACCCCCTGAGGTACCATACACCTCCTGAGGTACCACACACCTCCTGAGGTACCACACACCATGTACCACACACCTCCTGAGGTACCACACACCCCTGAGGTACCACACACCATGTACCACACACCCCTGAGGTACCACACACCATGTACCACACACCCCTGAGGTACCACACACCCCCTGAGGTACCACACACCCCTGAGGTACCACACACCATGTACCACACACCTCCTGAGGTACCACACACCCCCTGAGGTACCACACACCCCCTGAGGTACCACACACCCCCTGAGGTACCACACACCCCCTGAGGTACCACACACCATGTACCACACACCTCCTGAGGTACCACACACCATGTACCACACACCTCCGGAGGCACCACACACCCCCTGAGGTACCACACACCATGTACCACACACCTCCTGAGGTACCACACACCCCCTGAGGTACCACACACCATGTACCACACACCTCCGGAGGTACCACACACCCCTTGAGGTACCACACACCATGTACCACACACCCCCTGAGGTACCACACACCCCTGAGGTACCACACACCATGTAACACACACCATGTACCACACACCTCCAGAGGTACCACACACCATGTACCACACACCTCCCGAGGTACCACACACCATGTACCAAACACCCCTGAGGTACCACACACCATGTACCACACACCTCCTGAGGTACCACACACACCAGGTACCACACACCATGTAACACACACCATGTACCACACACCCCTGAGGTACCACACACCATGTACCACACACACCCCTGAGGTACCACACACCCCTGAGGTACCACACACCATGTATCACACACCATGTACCACACCCCTTCTGAGGTACCACACACCATGTACCACACACCCCCTGAGGTACCACACACCATGTACCACACACCCCTGAGGTACCACACACCTCCTGAGGTACCACACACCATGTACCACACACCCCTGAGGTACCACACACCTCCTGAGGTACCACACACCATGTACCACACACCCCTGAGGTACCACACCCCTCCTGAGGTAGCACACCCCCCTGAGGTACCACACCCCCCTGAGGTACCACACACCATGTACCACACACCCCCTTGAGGTACCCCACCCCCCTGAGGTACCACACCCCCCCCTGAGGTACCACACACCATGTACCACACCCCCTGAGGTACCACACCCCCCTAAGGTACCACACACCATGTACCACACACCTCCTGAGATACCACACCCCCCCTGAGGTACCACACACCATGTACCACACACCTCCTGAGGTACCACACACCATGTACCACACACCATGTGCCACACACCATGTACCCCACACCATGTACCCCACACCATGTACCACACACCTCCTGAGGTACCACACACCTCCCGAGGTACCACACACCATGTACCACACACCTCCTGAGGTTCCACACACCATGTACCACACACCGCCTGAGGTACCACACACCATGTACCACACACCATGTACCACACCCCCCCTGAGGTACCACGCACCTCCTGAGGTACCACACACCTCCTGAGGTACCACACACCCCCTGAGGTACCACACACACCTCCTGAGGTACCACACACCATGTACCACACACCTCCTGAGGTACCACACCCCCTGAGGTACCACACACCCCCTGAGGTACCACACACCTCCTGAGGTACCACACACCTCCTGAGGTACCACACACCATGTACCACACTCCTGAGGTACCACACACACCTCCTGAGGTACCACACACCCCCCCTGAGGTACCACACACCCCCCTGAGGTACCACACACCCCCTGAGGTACCACACCCCCTGAGGTACCACACACCTCCTGAGGTACCACACACCCCCTGAGGTACCACACACAATGTATCACACCCCCTGAGGTACCACACACCCCTGAGGTACCACACACCATGTACCACACACCTCCTGAGGTACCACACACCATGTACCACACACCTCCTGAGGTACCACACACCATGTACCACACACCTCCTGAGGTACCACACACCTCCTGAGGTACCACACACCATGTACCACACACCTCCTGAGGTACCACACACCCCCTGAGGTACCACACACCTCCAGAGGTACCACACACCATGTACCACACACCTCCTGAGGTACCACACACCATGTACCACACACCTCCAGAGGTACCACACACACTGTCTCTCTGTGTGTGTGTGTGTGTGTGTGGCATGCACCTAACCCAGTCCCCCCCTCTCCCAGCGGTCAGGGGACTTCTCCCAGTACCAGCTAGCAGGGCTGCTGCAGAGGAACAAGCTGAACGTGCGTCTGGAGGGGGTGGAGAGAGAGATGTCCAACCGTAGTGCTGGGAACGCCCCGGGGGTGGAGCTATGCAACCAGGGGGAGGGGCACAGCGTGGAGACACGACGCCTCCTCTCAGAAGACTCCACCCACTACATCCTCATCAAAGGTTAGAGGTCGAAGTGGGTCGGCGATCAACTTGAGGAATTCTCCGCATTAGACCTGTTCAAACTCATCCCCTCGTCTGTCTGTCTGTCTGTCTGTCTGTCTGTCTGTCTGTCTGTCTGTCTGTCTGTCTGTCTGTCTGTCTGTCTGTCTGTCTGTCTGTCTGTCTCTGTCTGTCTGTCTGTCTGTCTGTCTGTCTGTCTGTCTGTCTGTCTGTCTGTCTGTCTGTCTGTCTGTCTGTCTGTCTGTCTGTCTGTCTGTCTGTCTGTCTGTCTGTCTGTCTGTCTGTCTGTCTGTCTGTCTGTCTGTCTGTCTGTTCTTCAGGTCCGAAGAAGACCGACAACAGTGAGAGGGTGCCAGACATCCAGCCTGCGGCCTCTCCCTGGTTGGGTGGTCCCTATCAGGGAGGGTTAGGACGGGGGAGGGGAGAGACCTGAGCCCCTTTGGAGACCCATCTCGGAGGAGGAGAGCCTGGAGGAGGGACCCTCATCATCGTCTAAACATCCCCAGGACCCGAACCCGAGCCTGGGGATACAGCACCCATCTCCCCCGGACACTGAAGGCCATCCAGGCTGCCATGGATAGCAGCTTCTCAGACGAGGAGGAGAAGGATAGCTCCTGGGGTAGAGGAGGGAGTAGGGCTGAGGAGGAGGGGGGTGGCAGTGTGTCTCCTCGTACCCTCCTGGCCATTCAGCGAGCCACGGGAGAAGAGTTGGACGTAGGCCCGTCCCCAAACGCCACTACGATTGGCAGTTCTCCTGTTAAGCCCCACCCTCCCAGTCCCCAGCGTCCTGCCAACCGATTGTTCGTCATCAGCAGCTCTGAGGAGGAGACTGAAGGGAAGGACACGCCCCTGAGGACAACTCTGACCAATGAGGACAGGCTTGGGGTGGAGAAGGGGGATGAGCAACAGTCGCCTCTCCCCCTTCGCCTCCCCATTCCTCCTGCGGACAGGGTGCTCCTCAGCATGGAGGAGGAAACCGTCACCAGGAGGAGCAGGGAGGAGGTGGAGGAGATTCTGAGAAGGAACAGAGAGGAGTTGGAGCAAGCCATCGACAACAGGAACAGAGAGGAGTTGGAGCAAGCCATCGACAACAGGAACAGAGAGGAGTTGGAGCAAGCCATCGACAACAGGAACAGAGAGGAGTTGGAGCAAGCCATCGACAACAGGAACAGAGCTTTCCACTCTGCAGTGGGTCAGGGGGACAGTTTGGGTCAGGCTCTCGGTCTTATTCCCCCATCAGGCCTTGGTCTAAACAGAGAGGAGGAGACTGGGAGGAGCAGCCTAGTGACTGGGCCTTTACCTCCATCGCAGGAGGAGAGGAACACCAGGGAGGAGAGGAATGGACAGAACACTGGGGAGGAGAGGAATGGACAGATTGTGAAGATGGAGGACGGCAAGGAGCACAGTGAGCAGGACAGTGATTCAGAGAGCTTCGTTGACGTGTCTGAGGGGGAGGAGCTAAAGGAGGAGGAGACGGATGATTCGCTGATAGAGGTTGGGGGCGGTACTCCAGCTAAGGCACAGGAAGACGTGGCCAAGAAGGAGGAAGAGGAGGAGGCTTTAAGTAGCAGAGCTATCCCTTTGGAAGAGAGGGAGGAGGAGCCCCAGCCTCCCACAGAGCCCAGCCCAGCTCCTCCTGCCCCAGCGTCTGTTCCTCTACCCAACGAGTGGGAAGACATCAACGTGGTAAGATAAGTACTGCTTATATGTAATGGTGAAAAGACAGAGCATGGAGATGGAGATGACCAGGAAATAGACAGGAAAATGTCTGTTTCTCTGTGTGTGGTTGAGATGTGTTGTTGGAGCTGTTTGTACAGTAGAGATTTCAGGATGCAGTACCTGTGTTGTCCTGTAGGGGGAGGTGTTACTGTGTACAGTAGTGGAACTGGGTTGATGCAGTACCTGTGTTGTCCTGTAGGGGGAGCTGTTTGTACAGTAGAGATTTGAGGATGTAGTACCTGTGTTGTCCTGTAGGGGGAGCTGTTTGTACAGTAGAGATTTGAGGATGATGTACCTGTGTTGTCCTGTAGGGGGAGCTGTTTGTACAGTAGAGATTTGAGGATGTAGTACCTGTGTTGTCCTGTAGGGGGAGCTGTTTGTACAGTAGAGATTTGGGGATGTAGTACCTGTGTTGTCCTGTAGGGGGAGCTGTTTGTACAGTAGAGATTTGAGGATGTAGTATCCGTGTTGTCCTGTAGGGGGAGCTGTTTGTACAGTAGATATTTGAGGATGTAGTACCTGTGTTGTCCTGTAGGGGGAGCTGTTTGTACAGTAGAGATTTGAGGATGATGTACCTGTGTTGTCCTGTAGGGGGAGCTGTTTGTACAGTAGAAATTTGAGGATGTAGTACCTATGTTGTCCTGTAGGGGGAGATGTTTGTATGGTAGAGATTTGAGGATGCTGTACCTGTGTTGTCCTGTAGGGGGACCTGTTTGTACAGTACAGATTTGAGGATGGAGTACCTGTGTTGTCCTGTAGGGGGAGCTGTTTGTACAGTAGAGATTTGAGGATGCTGTACCTGTGTTGTCCTGTAGGGGGAGGTGTTTCTGTGTACAGTAGTGGAACTGGGTTGATGCAGTACCTGTATTGTCCTGTAGGAAGAGCTGTTACTGTGTACAGTAGTGGAACTGGGCTGATGCAGTACCTATATTGTCCACCAGGATGAGCTGGTGGCGCTAGAGAGCAGTCTTGGAGAGCAGCAGTCCAGGCTGAGGGAACAGAAGCAGCAGCAGGAGCGCGTCGCTGCCACGGTTACCGGACAGATGTGTCTGGAGAGCCAGGTAGAGGAGACAGTCAACACTCACATTTAGTCAGTCTGGTAAAGGAGCCAGTCAACACTCACATTTAGTCAGTCTGGTAAAGGAGCCAGTCAACACTCACATTTAGTCAGTCTGGTAAAGGAGCCAGTCAACACTCACATTTAGTCAGTCTGATAAAGGAGTCAGTCAACACTCACATTTAGTCAGTCTGATAAAGGAGCCAGTCAACACACATTTAGTCAGTCTGATAAAGGAGCCAGTCAACACACATTTAGTCAGTCTGATAAAGGAGGCAGTCAACACACACATTTAGTCAGTCTGATAAAGGAGTCAGTCAACACACACATTTAGTCAGTCTGATAAAGGAGTCAGTCAACACACACATTTAGTCAGTCTGATAAAGGAGACAGTCAACACACATTTAGTCAGTCTGGTAAAGGAGACAGTCAACACTCACATTTAGTCAGTCTGATAAAGGAGCCAGTCAACACTCACATTTAGTCAGTCTGGTAAAGGAGACAGTCAACACACACATTTAGTCAGTCTGGTAAAGGAGCCAGTCAACACTCACATTTAGTCAGTCTGATAAAGGAGCCAGTCAACACACACATTTAGTCAGTCTGATAAAGGAGACTGTCAACACACACATTTAGTCAGTCTGATAAAGGAGTCAGTCAACACACACATTTAGTCAGTCTGATAAAGGAGACAGTCAACACACACATTTAGTCAGTCTGATAAAGGAGACCGTCAACACTCACATTTAGTCAGTCTGATAAAGGAGTCAGTCAACACACACATTTAGTCAGTCTGATAAAGGAGCCAGTCAACACACACATTTAGTCAGTCTGATAAAGGAGACGGTCAACACACATTTAGTCAGTCTGGTAAAGGAGACGGACAACACACATTTAGTCAGTCTGATAAAGGAGACAGTCAACACACACATTTAGTCAGTCTGATAAAGGACACGGTCAACACACACATTTAGTCAGTCTGATAAAGGAGACAGTCAACACACATTTAGTCAGTCTGATAAAGGAGACCGTCAACACTCACATTTAGTCAGTCTGATAAAGGAGGCAGTCAACACACATTTAGTCAGTCTGGTAAAGGAGACCGTCAACACACACATTTAGTCAGTCTGATAAAGGAGACGGACAACACACATTTAGTCAGTCTGATAAAGGAGTCAGTCAACACACACATTTAGTTCATAGTGGATGTGATTGTCTGTGTATCATGTGCCTGTTTAAACACTAACTGATGGATGTGGCAGACCCTGACCCCTGACCCTGCCTCTTCCCCGGACCCTTCCCCTGACCCAGACCCTGACTCTTCCCCAGACCCTGACTCTTCCCCGGACTCTTCCCCTGACCCAGACCCTGACTCTTCCCCTGACCCAGACCCTGACTCTTCCCTGACCCAGACCCTGACTCTTCCCCTGACCCAGACCCTGACTCTTCCCCGGACAGTTCCCCTGACCCTTCCCCAGACCCTGACGCTTCCCTGGACTCTTCCCCTGACCCAGACCCTGACTCTTCCCCTGACCCAGACCCTGACTCTTCCCCAGACCCTGACTCTTCCCCTGACCCAGACCCTGACTCTTCCCCTGACACTTCCCCTGACCCAGACCCGGACTCTTCCCCGGACTCTTCCCCTAACTCTTCCCCTGACCCAGACCCTGACCCAGACCCTGACTCTTCCCCTGACCCAGACCCTGACTCTTCCCCTGACCCAGACCCTGACTCTTCCCCTGACCCTGACTCTTCCCCTGACCCAGACCCTTCCCCTGACCCAGACCCTGACCCTTCGCCTGACCCTTCCCCTGACCCAGACCCTGACTCTTCCCCTGACTCTTCCCCTGACTCAGACCCTGACCCAGACCCTGACTCTTCCCCTGACTCTTCCCCTGACCCAGACCCTGACTCTTCCCCAGACCCTGACTCTTCCCCTGACCCAGACCCTGACTCTTCCCCTGACACTTCCCCTGACCCAGACCCGGACTCTTCCCCGGACTCTTCCCCTAACTCTTCCCCTGACCCTGACCCAGACCCTGACTCTTCCCCTGACCCAGACCCTGACTCTTCCCCTGACCCAGACCCTGACTCTTCCCCTGACCCAGACCCTTCCCCTGACCCAGACCCTGACCCAGACCCTGACCCTTCGCCTGACCCTTCCCCTGACCCAGACCCTGACTCTTCCCCTGATCCAGACCCTGACTCTTCCCCTGACTCTTCCCCTGACTCAGACCCTGACTCAGACCCTGACCCAGACCCTGACTCTTCCCCGGACTCTTCCCCAGACCCGGACTCTTCCCCTGACCCAGACCCTGACTCTTCCCCTGACACTTCCCCTGACCCAGACCCGGACTCTTCCCCGGACTCTTCCCCGGACTCTTCCCCGGACTCTTCCCCTGACCCTTCCCCTGACCCTTCCCCTGACCCTTCCCCTGACCCTTCCCCTGACTCTTCCCCTGACCCAGACCCTGACTCTTCCCCTGACCCTGACTCAGACCCTGCCTCAGACCCTGACTCTTCCCCTGACCCAGACCCTGACTCTTCCCTGGACTCTTCCCCAGACCCGGACTCTTCCCCTGACCCAGACCCTGACTCTTCCCCTGACACTTCCCCTGACCCAGACCCGGACTCTTCCCCGGACTCTTCCCCTGACTCTTCCCCTGACCCAGACCCTGACCCTTCCCCTGACTCTTCCCCTGACCCAGACCCTGACCCTTCCCCTGACTCTTCCCCTGACCCAGACCCTGACTCTTCCCCTGACCCAGACCCTGACCCTGACCCAGACCCTGACTCTTCGCCTGACCCTGACCCAGACCCTTCCCCTGACCCAGACCCTGACTCTTCCCCTGACCCAGACCCTGACCCTTCCCCGGACTCTTCCCCTGACCCAGACCCTGACTCTTCCCCAGACCCTGACTCTTCCCCGGACTCTTCCCCTGACCCTTCCCCTGACACTTCCCCTGACTCTTCCCCGGACAGTTCCCCTGACCCTGACCCTGACTCTTCCCCTGACTCTTCCCCTGACTCTTCCCCTGACCCTTCCCCTGACTCTTCCCCTGACTCTTCCCCTGACTCTTCCCCTGACCCTTCCCCTGACTCTTCCCCAGACCCTGACCCAGACCCTGACTCTTCCCCTGACCCAGACCCTGACTCTTCCCCGGACTCTTCCCCTGACCCAGACCCTGACTCTTCCCCCTGACCCAGACCCTGACTCTTCCCCGGACTCTTCCCCTGACCCAGACCCTGACTCTTCCCCTGACCCAGACCCTGACTCTTCCCCGGACAGTTCCCCTGACCCTTCCCCTGACCCAGACCCTGACGCTTCCCTGGACTCTTCCCCTGACCCAGACCCTGACTCTTCCCCTGACCCAGACCCTGACTCTTCCCCAGACCCTGACTCTTCCCCTGACCCAGACCCTGACTCTTCCCCTGACTCTTCCCCTGACACTTCCCCTGACCCAGACACGGACTCTTCCCCGGACTCTTCCCCGGACTCTTCCCCTAACTCTTCCCCTGACCCAGACCCTGACTCTTCCCCTGACCCAGACCCTGACTCTTCCCCTGACCCAGACCCTTCCCCTGACCCAGACCCTTCCCCTGACCCAGACCCTGACCCTTCGCCTGACCCTTCCCCTGACCCAGACCCTGACTCTTCCCCTGATCCAGACCCTGACTCTTCCCCTGACTCTTCCCCTGACTCTTCCCCTGACTCAGACCCTGACCCAGACCCTGACTCTTCCCCGGACTCTTCCCCAGACCCGGACTCTTCCCCTGACCCAGACCCTGACTCTTCCCCTGACACTTCCCCTGACCCAGACCCGGACTCTTCCCCGGACTCTTCCCCGGACTCTTCCCCTGACTCTTCCCCTGACCCTTCCCCTGACCCTTCCCCTGACCCTTCCCCTGACTCTTCCCCTGACTCTTCCCCTGACTCTTCCCCTGACCCAGACCCTGACTCTTCCCCTGACCCTTCCCCTGACTCTTCCCCTGACTCTGACTCAGACCCTGCCTCAGACCCTGACTCTTCCCCTGACCCAGACCCTGACTTCTCCCTGGACTCTTCCCCAGACCCGGACTCTTCCCCTGACCCAGACCCTGACTCTTCCCCTGACACTTCCCCTGACCCAGACCCGGACTCTTCCCCGGACTCTTCCCCTGACTCTTCCCCTGACCCAGACCCTGACCCTTCCCCTGACTCTTCCCCTGACCCAGACCCTTCCCCTGACTCTTCCCCTGACCCAGACCCTGACTCTTCCCCTGACCCAGACCCTGACCCTTCCCCTGACCCAGACCCTGACTCTTCGCCTGACCCAGACCCTTCCCCTGACCCAGACCCTGACTCTTCCCCTGACCCAGACCCTGACCCTTCCCCGGACTCTTCCCCTGACCCAGACCCTGACTCTTCCCCAGACCCTGACTCTTCCCCGGACTCTTCCCCTGACCCTTCCCCTGACACTTCCCCTGACTCTTCCCCGGACAGTTCCCCTGACCCTGACCCTGACTCTTCCCCTGACTCTTCCCCTGACCCTTCCCCTGACTCTTCCCCTGACTCTTCCCCTGACTCTTCCCCTGACCCAGACCCTGACCCAGACCCTGACTCTTCCCCTGACCCAGACCCTGACCCTTCCCCGGACTCTTCCCCTGACCCAGACCCTGACTCTTCCCCAGACCCTGACTCTTCCCCTGACTCTTCCCCTGACCCTTCCCCTGACACTTCCCCTGACTCTTCCCCGGACAGTTCCCCTGACCCTGACCCTGACTCTTCCCCTGACTCTTCCCCTGACCCTTCCCCTGACTCTTCCCCTGACTCTTCCCCTGACTCTTCCCCTGACCCTTCCCCTGACTCTTCCCCTGACCCTTCCCCTGACCCAGACCCTGACTCTTCCCCTGACCCAGACCCTGACTCTTCCCCGGACTCTTCCCCTGACCCAGACCCTGACTCCTTTCCTGACCCAGACCCTGACTCTTCCCCGGACTCTTCCCCTGACCCAGACCCTGACTCTTCCCCTGACCCAGACCCTGACTCTTCCCCGGACAGTTCCCCTGACCCTTCTCCTGACCCAGACCCTGACGCTTCCCTGGACTCTTCCCCTGACCCAGACCCTGACTCTTCCCCTGACCCAGACCCTGACTCTTCCCCAGACCCTGACTCTTCCCCTGACCCAGACCCTGACTCTTCCCCTGACACTTCCCCTGACCCAGACCCGGACTCTTCCCCGGACTCTTCCCCGGACTCTTCCCCGGACTCTTCCCCTGACCCAGACCCTGACCCAGACCCTGACCCAGACCCTGACTCTTCCCCTGACCCAGACCCTGACTCTTCCCCTGACCCAGACCCTGACTCTTCCCCTGACCCAGACCCTGACTCTTCCCCTGACCCAGACCCTTCCCCTGACCCAGACCCTGACCCTTCCCCTGACCCAGACCCTGACCCTTCGCCTGACCCTTCCCCTGACCCAGACCCTGACTCTTCCCCTGATCCAGACCCTGACTCTTCCCCTGACTCTTCCCCTGACTCTTCCCCTGACTCAGACCCTGACCCAGACCCTGACTCTTCCCCGGACTCTTCCCCAGACCCGGACTCTTCCCCTGACCCAGACCCTGACTCTTCCCCTGACACTTCCCCTGACCCAGACCCGGACTCTTCCCCGGACTCTTCCCCGGACTCTTCCCCGGACTCTTCCCCTGACTCTTCCCCTGACCCTTCCCCTGACTCTTCCCCTGACTCTTCCCCTGACCCAGACCCTGACTCTTCCCCTGACCCTTCCCCTGACTCTTCCCCTGACTCTGACTCAGACCCTGACTCAGACCCTGACTCAGACCCTGACTCAGACCCTGCCTCAGACCCTGACTCTTCCCTGGACTCTTCCCCAGACCCGGACTCTTCCCCTGACCCTGACCCTTCCCCTGACACTTCCCCTGACCCAGACCCGGACTCTTCCCCGGACTCTTCCCCTGACTCTTCCCCTGACCCAGACCCTGACCCTTCCCCTGACTCTTCCCCTGACCCAGACCCTGACCCTTCCCCTGACTCTTCCCCTGACCCAGACCCTGACTCTTCCCCTGACCCAGACCCTGACTCTTCCCCTGACCCAGACCCTTCCCCTGACCCAGACCCTGACTCTTCCCCTGACCCTGACCCTTCCCCGGACTCTTCCCCTGACCCAGACCCTGACTCTTCCCCAGACCCTGACTCTTCCCCGGACTCTTCCCCTGACCCTTCCCCTGACACTTCCCCTGACTCTTCCCCGGACAGTTCCCCTGACCCTGACCCTGACTCTTCCCCTGACTCTTCCCCTGACCCTTCCCCTGACTCTTCCCCTGACTCTTCCCCTGACCCTTCCCATGACTCTTCCCCTGACTCAGACCCTGACTCAGACCCTGACCCAGACCCTGACTCTTCCCCGGACTCTTCCCCAGACCCGGACTCTTCCCCTGACCCAGACCCTGACTCTTCCCCTGACACTTCCCCTGACCCAGACCCGGACTCTTCCCCGGACCCTTCCCCGGACTCTTCCCCTGACTCTTCCCCTGACCCTTCCCCTGACCCTTCCCCTGACTCTTCCCCTGACTCTTCCCCTGACCCAGACCCTGACTCTTCCCCTGACCCTTCCCCTGACTCTTCCCCTGACTCTGACTCAGACCCTGACTCAGACCCTGACTCAGACCCTGCCTCAGACCCTGACTCTTCCCCTGACCCAGACCCTGACTCTTCCCTGGACTCTTCCCCAGACCCGGACTCTTCCCCTGACCCAGACCCTGACTCTTCCCCTGACACTTCCCCTGACCCAGACCCGGACTCTTCCCCGGACTCTTCCCCTGACTCTTCCCCTGACCCAGACCCTGACCCTTCCCCTGACTCTTCCCCTGACCCAGACCCTGACCCTTCCCCTGACTCTTCCCCTGACCCAGACCCTGACTCTTCCCCTGACCCAGACCCTGACCCTTCCCCTGACCCAGACCCTGACTCTTCGCCTGACCCTGACCCAGACCCTTCCCCTGACCCAGACCCTGACTCTTCCCCTGACCCAGACCCTGACCCTTCCCCGGACTCTTCCCCTGACCCAGACCCTGACTCTTCCCCAGGCCCTGACTCTTCCCCGGACTCTTCCCCTGACCCTTCCCCTGACACTTCCCCTGACTCTTCCCCGGACAGTTCCCCTGACCCTGACCCTGACTCTTCCCCTGACTCTTCCCCTGACCCTTCCCCTGACTCTTCCCCTGACCCTTCCCCTGACTCTTCCCCTGACTCTTCCCCTGACCCAGACCCGGACCTTCCCCTGACTCTTCCCGTGACAATTCCCCGGACTCTTCCCCGGACTCTTCCCCTGACCCTTAGTTTGTTTAGCTAAACAAGCTAGGATTGATAGTTTGGTACGCCAAACAAGCTAAGACTGATAGTTTGGTTAGCTAAACTATTACCACGGCAACTACTGTAGCTATCTAGTAAACATGCTAACGACTTCAGTGAATGTTGAACACATGTTTAGCTGCAAATGTGTTAAATTATAGCCATGTTATAAAAAGATTAATAATCAACTCTGTGGAAGGTCAGTTCCTCACCGCTCCGTGGAACACACCATTTCCTGTCGTCATTATTTTCCGTAGAAAGCATAGGCCCCCCCCCCTGTCGTCGATGACGATCCCTTACCGGGTCTAATGTCCCGGTGGGTCTTGTCCGTCAGGAGCTGCTGAGGTTGTTTGGCGTACCCTTCCTGGTGGCTCCCGGTGAGGCCGAGGCCCAGTGTGCAGCCCTGGACCGGACCGACCAGACCCATGGAACAATCACCGATGACAGCGACGTCTGGCTGTTCGGAGGACGACACGTCTACAAGAACTTCTTCAGCCAGAACAAATACCTAGAATACTACCAGTACGTAGACCTACAGAACCAACTGGGTACGTAGACCTACAGAACCAACTGGGTACGTAGACCTACAGAACCAACTGGGTACGTAGAACCCTAGCAGTACGTAGATCCACAGAACCAACTGGGTATGTAGAACCCTAGCAGTACGTAGACCTACAGAACCAACTGGTTACGTAGACCTACAGAACCAACTGGGTACGTAGACCTACAGAACCAACTGGGTACGTAGAACCCTAGCAGTACGTAGACCTACAGAACCAACTGGGTACGTAGACCTACAGAACCAACTGGGTACGTAGACCTACAGAACCAACTGGGTACGTAGACCTACAGAACCAACTGGTTACGTAGACCTACAGAACCAACTGGGTACGTAGAACCCTAGCAGTACGTAGACCTACAGAACCAACTGGGTACGTGGACCTACAGAACCAACTGGGTACGTAGACCTACAGAACCAACTGGGTACGTAGACCTACAGAACCAACTGGTTACGTAGACCTACAGAACCAACTGGGTACGTAGAACCCTAGCAGTACGTAGACCTACAGAACCAACTGGGTACGTGGACCTACAGAACCAACTGGTTACGTAGACCTACAGAACAAACTGGGTACGTAGAACCCTAGCAGTACGTAGACCTACAGAACCAACTGGGTACGTAGACCTACAGAACCAACTGGGTACGTAGACCTACAGAACCAACTGGGTACGTAGAACCCTAGCAGTACGTAGACCTACAGAACCAACTGGGTACGTAGACCTACAGAACCAACTGGGTACGTAGAACCCTAGCAGTACGTAGATCTACAGAACCAACTGGGTGCGTAGAACCCTAGCAGTACGTAGACCTACAGAACCAACTGGGTACGTAGACCTACAGAACCAACTGGGTACGTAGAACCCTAGCAGTACGTAGATCTACAGAACCAACTGGGTACGTAGAACCCTAGCAGTACGTAGACCTACAGAACCAACTGGGTACGTAGACCTACAGAACCAACTGGGTACGTAGAACCTTAGCAGTACGTAGACCTACAGAACCAACTGGGTACGTAGACCTACAGAACCAACTGGGTACGTAGACCTACAGAACCAACTGGGTACGTAGAACACTACCAGTACGTAGACCTACAGAACCAACTGGGTACGTAGACCTACAGAACCAACTGGGTACGTAGACCTACAGAACCAACTGGGTACGTAGAACACTACCAGTACGTAGACCTACAGAACCAACTGGGTACGTAGACCTACAGAACCAACTGGGTACGTAGAACACTACCAGTACGTAGACCTACAGAACCAACTGGGTACGTAGACCTACAGAACCAACTGGGTACGTAGAACCCTAGCAATACGTAGATCTACAGAACCAACTGGGTACGTAGAACCCTAGCAGTACGTAGACCTACAGAACCAACTGGGTACGTAGACACCCACCCCACCCACACACCCAAACCACTAGACACCAACCCCCCCACCCACCCAAACCACTAGACACCAACCCACCCACCCAAATCACTAGACACCAACCCCCCACCCAAACCACTAGACACCAACCCACCCACCCAAATCACAAGATACCAACCCACCCACCCAAACCACTAGACACCAACCCACCCACCCACCCAAATCACTAGATACCAACCCACCCACCCAAACCACTAGACACCAACCCCCCCCCACCCAAATCACTAGACACCAACCCCCACCCACCCACCACTAGACACCAACCCCCCACCCAAACCACTAGACACCAACCCCCCGACCCAAACCACTAGACACCAACCCCCACCCACCCAAACCACTAGACGCCAACCCCCCAAACCACTAGAGACCAACCCCCCACCCAAACCAATAGACGCCAACCCCCACCCACCCAAACCACTAGATACCAACCCCCCGACCCAAACCACTAGACACCAACCCCCCGACCCAAACCACTAGACGCCAACCCCCCAAACCACTAGATACCAACCACACCCACCCCACCCACCCACCCAAACCAATAGACGCCAACCCCCCACCCACCCAAACCACTAGATACCAACCACCCACACCCCCCACCCACCCAAACCACAAGACACCAACCACCCCCCACCCACCCAAACCAATAGACGCCAACCCCCCACCCACCCAAACCACTAGATACCAACCACCCCCCACCACCACTAGACTACTCTCTCTAACCCTCGTCCCTCCCCAGGCGTGGACCGTACCAAGCTGATTAACCTGGCCTACCTGCTGGGTAGTGACTATACGGAGGAGTCCCGGGGTGGGCTATGTGACGGGCATGGAGATACTCAACGAGTTCCCTGGACCTGGCACGGAACCAGTCAGCATGTTCAGGTCAGGACCGGGGGGGGGGTGGGGTCTGGGTGGGGGGTCTAGTGGTCTGAGTGGTCTGGGTGGGGGGGGGTCTAGTGGTCTGGGTGGGTTCAGGGTATTGTGTGGTGATGAATAATGAATGAGTGGTCCTGTGTGACTTTAGCTATGCCAAGATTGTGGGTTCACTTCCCTCAGAGATCACAGAGAGAGAACACAGCTGTTTTTCTTTACTCGGTCTGTCTGTGCTTTCTGTCTCCGTTTCCCCTTCCAGTGAGTGGTGGTCCTTGGCCCAGCAGCAGCAACGTCTGACCTCTGACCCCCGTGACTCCAAGGTCAAGAGGAAACTGAGAGGGCTTCGGCTGCGGCCGGGCTTCCCCAACCCTGCCGTGGCAACTGCCTACCTGCAGCCCAGCGTCGACCTATCAGAAAGCTCCTTTAGCTGGGGCCGCCCACACCTCGACCTCCTCAAGGAATATCCTCTAGGAGAGTGTGTGTGTGTGTGTGCGTGTGCGTGTGCGTGTGTGTGAGATGTTCTGTGTAGTTTTTGGGACCAGTTTTTCTTAACCCTCAGCCTACATTCTGTGAGAGTCGTTTTGGTTGGAACAGCAGGAAGACAGAAGAGACTCTACATCCTGTTATCAAACAGCTCAACACACAACAGGTATTAGTCTGGATCAATAGGTATTAGTCTGGATCAATAGTCTGGATCAATAGGCATTAGTCTGGATCAATAGGTATTAGTCTGGATCAATAGGTATTAGTCTGGATCAATAGGTATTAGTCTGGATCAATAGGTATTAGTCTGGATCAATAGGTATTAGTCTGGATCAATAGGTATTAGTCTGGATCAATAGGTATTAGTCTGGATCAATAGGTAATAGTCTGGATCAATAGGTATTAGTCTGGATCAATAGGTATTAGTCTGGATCAATAGGTAATAGTCTGGATCAATAGGTCTGGATCAATAGGTATTAGTCTGGATCAATAGGTATTAGTCTGGATCAATAGGTATTAGTCTGGATCAATAGGCATTAGTCTGGATCAATAGGTATTAGTCTGGATCAATAGGTATTAGTCTGGGTATCAGTCTGGATCAGGTATTAGTCTGGATCAACAGGTATTAGTCTGGATCAATAGGTATTAGTCTGGATCAATAGGTATTTGTCTGGATCAATAGGTATTAGTCTGGATCAATAGGTATTAGTCTGGATCAATAGGTATTAGTCTGGATCAATAGGTATTAGTCTGGATCAATAGGTATTAGTCTGGATCAATAGGCATTAGTCTGGATCAATAGGTATTAGTCTGGATCAATAGGTATTAGTCTGGATCAATAGGTATTAGTCTGGATCAACAGGTATTAGTCTGGATCAATAGGGTATTAGTCTGGATCAATAGGGTATTAGTCTGGATCAATAGGTATTAGTCTGGATCAATAGGTATTAGTCTGGATCAATAGGATATCAACAGGTATAGTCTGGATCAACAGGTATTAGTCTGGATCAATTTAGTCTGGATCAATAGGTATTAGTCTGGATCAATTAGATAGGTATTAGTCTGGATCAATAGGTAGGTATTAGTCTGTTAGTCTGGATCAATAGATAGGTATTAGTCTGGATCAATAGATAGGTATTAGTCTGGATCAATAGGTATTAGTCTGGATCAATAGGTATTAGTCTGGATCAATAGGCATTAGTCTGGATCAATAGGCATTAGTCTGGATCAATAGGTATTAGTCTGGATCAATAGGTATTAGTCTGGATCAATAGTCATTAGATCTGGATCAACAGGTATTAGTCTGGATCAATAGGTATTAGTCTGGATCAATAGGTATTAGTCTGGATCAATAGGCATTAGTTGGATCAATAGTCTGGATCAATAGTCATTCATCTGGATCAATAGGTATTAGTCTGGATCAATAGGTATTAGTCTGGATCAATAGGTATTAGTCTGGATCAATAGGTATTAGTCTGGATCAATAGGTATTAGTCTGGATCAATGATTGGTAGTAATTATTGCAAGTAGAGATTGAGAATGACTTGGGTATAATAGTGAATTTATTGTGAAGTTGCCTCTGATCTGTCCTGTATACCTCCATTCCTCTCTCTCCCCTCCTCTCCATTCTCCCCCCCTCCCCTCCTTCTCTCCCCTCCTCTCTCCCCCCCTCCCCCCCCCCCTCTCCCCTCCTCCCTCCCCTCCTTCCCCCCTCCTCCCTTCCTGTAGACCCAGCTGCGTATCGACTCGTTCTTCCGTCTGGAGCAGCAGGAGAGACAGGCCATCAAGAGCCAGCGCCTCCGCCGGGCCGTTACCTGTATAAAGAGGAAAGAGAGGGAGGACGGAGGGAGGGGGAAGGAGGGAGGGAGGACGGAGGGAGGGAAGAGGAAGAAGAGGGGACTGGCTCTCCGTCCAAGGCTAAAAGAGGGAAGGGGTCAGAGCCAAAGCAGAGGAAGGGAGAGGTGGAAGAGGGGACAGGGGGGTTCCTGGGGTCAGAGGTCAGTAAGCCTGCTCAAGAGAATGTGGGAAGAGCCAACCAGGATGTGGGAGTGGCCAGCCAAGAAAGAGAGGAAGTAGGAGTGGTTAGTCAGAATGTGGGAGGGGCCAACCTGGCTGTGGGAGGAGCCAGCCAGCAGAGGAAAGAAGTGCTTCCTCCTCCTAATAACGGAGTACCTCAACCTAAACTCCTCCCTAATAGGACGGAGCAGAATGACAGCAGCAGTTCCGGGGACGACGGTGACAGCGGGGTCGCCATGGTAACGGCCCAGTCAGTGTTTAGGGGCCAACCGAGAGGTGGGAGGGGGGGGAAGAGAGGCGGGGGGAGAGGCAGAGGAAGGAAGACACTGTGACACTTTAAACTCTCGACCGTCTCTTGTTGATGATGTCATCAGAGGGATATATATGACCAATAAACAGGCGCTGTGTTGTAAACCCATGACATGATGTCATCAGAGGGATATATATATGACCAATAAACAGGCGCTGTGTTGTAAACCCATGACATGATGTCATCAGAGGGATATATATATGACCAATAAACAGGCGCTGTGTTGTAAACCCATGACATGATGTCATCAGAGGGATATATAAAATAAACAGGCGCTGTGTTGTAAACCCATGACATGATGTCATCAGAGGGATATATATATGACCAATAAACAGGCGCTGTGTTGTAAACCCATGACATGATGTCATCAGAGGGATCTATATATGACCAATAAACAGGCGCTGTGTTGTAAACCCATGACATGATGTCATCAGAGGGATCTATATATGACCAATAAACAGGCGCTGTGTTGTAAACATGACATGATGTCATCAGAGGGATATATATATGACCAATAAACAGGCGCTGTGTTGTAAACCCATGACATGATGTCATCAGAGGGATATATATATGACCAATAAACAGGCGCTGTGTTGTAAACCCATGACATGATGTCATCAGAGGGATCTATATATGACCAATAAACAGGCGCTGTGTTGTAAACCCATGACATGATGTCATCAGAGGGATCTATATATGACCAATAAACAGGCGCTGTGTTGTAAACCCATGACATGATGTCATCAGAGGGATATATATGACCAATAAACAGGCGCTGTGTTGTAAACCCATGACATGATGTCATCAGAGGGATATATATGACCAATAAACAGGCGCTGTGTTGTAAACCCATGACATGATTACAAAGGCAGTCTTGTTATTTGTTTAAACATGGGTCTCTGCATGTTTACATCGTTCTTTATATATGACCTAAACAGGCAGCAGGAAGGGATGCCTCAGAGACAGCATGTTCTTTAACAGGGGAAGGGATGCCCAGAGAAACAGCATCGTTCTTTAAACAGGACATGATGTCATCAGAGAGACAGCATCGTTCTTTAACAGGAAGGGATGCCTCAGAGATGACAGCATCTTATATGACCAATAACAGGAAGCTGTGTTGTGCCCAGACATGATGTCATCAGAGGGATCTTTAACAGGAAGGGATGCCTCAGAGAGACAGCATGATTCTTTAACAGGAAGGGATGCCTCAGAGAGACAGCGCGTTCTTTAACAGGAAGGGATGCCTCAGAGAGACAGCAACGTTCTTTAACAGGAAGGGATGCCTCAGAGAGACAGCATCGTTCTTTAACAGGAAGGGATGCCTCAGAGAGACCGCATCGTTCTTTAACAGGAAGGGATGCCTCAGAGAGACAGCATCGTTCTTTAACAGGAAGGGAACAGCAGGTAGAGAACAGCAGGTAGAACAGCAGGTCGAGAACAGCAGGTAGAATGCAGCAGGTAGAGAACAGCAGGTAGAGAACAGCAGGTAGAACAGCAGGTAGGATGCAGCAGGTCGAGAACAGCAGGTAGAATGCAGCAGGTAGAGAACAGCAGGTAGAACAGCAGGTAGAGAACAGCAGGTAGAACAGCAGGTAGAGAACAGCAGGTAGGATGCAGCAGGTAGAATGCAGCAGGTAGAGAACAGCAGGTAGAATGCAGCAGGTAGGGAGCAACAGTGTTCTTAGTGAGGCTAACTGTCAGTGTTTGTAATGATAATGTCCCCCTCCTTGTCACTATTTGTCAAGGTACTCTGCTAGAACACTCACCTTAGTCTCTCTCTCCCCTCTCTAGCCCTTCCTAGTCTTCTCTCTCTCTCTCTAGCCCTTCCTAGTCTTCTCTCTCTCTCTCTAGCCCTTCCTAGTCTTCTCTCTCTCTCTCTAGCCCTTCCTAGTCTTCTCTCTCTCTCTAGCCCTTCCTAGTCTTCTCTCTCTCTAAACCTTCCTAGTCTTCTCTCTCTCTCTCTAGCCCTTCCTAGTCTTCTCTCTCTCTCTCTAATCCTCCCAGCCTTCTCTCTCTCAAGCCCATCCTCCCAGCCTTCTCTCTCTAGCCCTTCCCCCTAGCCTTCTCTCTCTCTAGCCCTTCCTAGTCTTCTCTCTCTGTCTAGCCCTTCCTAGTCTTCTCTCTCTCTCTCTCTAGTCCTCCCAGCCTTCTCTCTCAAGCCCTTCCTAGTCTTCTCTCTCTCTCTCTCTAGTCCTCCCAGCCTTCTCTCTCAAGCCCTTCCTAGTCTTCTCTCTCTAGTCCTCCCAGCCTTCTCTCTCTCTAGCCCTTCCTAGTCTTCTCTCTCTCTCTCTAGCCCTTCCTAGTCTTCTCTCTCTCTAGCCCTTCCTAGTCTTCTCTCTCTCTCTCTCTAGTCCTCCCAGCCTTCTCTCTCTCAAGCCCTTCCTCCCAGCCTTCTATCTCTCTAGCCCTTCCCCCTAGCCTTCTCTGTCTTCCTCTCTCTAGCCCTTCCTCCCAGCCTTCTCTCTCTCTAGCCCTTCCTCCCAGCCTTCTCTCTCTCTAGCCCTTCCTCCCAGCCGTCTCTCTCTAGCCCATCCTAGTCTTCTCTCTCTCTCTCTAGCCCTTCCTAGTCTTCTCTCTCTCTCTCTAGCCCTTCCTAGTCTTCTCTCTCTCTCTCTCTCTAGTCCTCCCAGCCTTCTCTCTCTCAAGCCCTTCCTCCCAGCCTTCTATCTCTCTAGCCCTTCCTCCCAGCCTTCTATCTCTCTAGCCCTTCCTCCCAGCCTTCTATCTCTCTAGCCCTTCCTCCCAGCCTTCTCTGTCTCTAGCCCTTCCTCCCAGCCTTCTCTCTCTCTAGCCCTTCCTCCCAGCCGTCTCTCTCTAGCCCTTCCTCCCAACCTTCTCTTTCTCTAGCCCTTCCCCTAGCTTTCTCTCTCTCTAGCCCTTCCTTCCTATTCTTCTCTCTCTCTAGCCCTTCCTCCCAGCCTTCTATCTAGCCCTTCCTCCCAGCCTTCTCTCTATATAGCCCTTCCTCCCAGCCTTCTCTCTATCTAGCCCTTCCTCCCGGCCTTCTCTCTATATAGCCCTTCCTCCCAACATTCTCTCTCTCTACTACCCCTTCCTCCCAGCCTTCTCTCTATCTAGCCCTTCCCCCTAGCCTTCTCTGTCTTCCTCTCTCTAGCCCTTCCTCCCTCGAGCCCTTCTCTCTCTAGCCCTTCCTCCCAGCCTTCTCTCTCTCTAGCCCTTCCTCCCAGCCTTCTCTCTCTCTAGCCCTTCCTCCCAGCCGTCTCTCTCTAGCCCTTCCTCCCAACCTTCTGTCTCTCTAGCCCTTCCCCTAGCTTTCTCTCTCTCTAGCCCTTCCTTCCTATTCTTCTCTCTCTAGCCCTTCCTCCCAGGCTTCTATCTAGCCCTTCCCCCTAGCCTTCTCTCGCTCTTCCTCCCTCTAGCCCTTCCTCCCTCTAGCCCTTCTCTCTCTCTAGCCCTTCTCTCTCTCTAGCCCTTCCTCCCTCTAGCACTTCTCTCACCTGTTTTCTTCATTCTCTCTAATCCATGTTTCCCTCTCTCTCTGGCTGGCCCATTCTCTCTCTGGCTGACCCACCAGGCAGTATGCCAACAGAGGGAGGGAGGGAAGGAAAGGAGAGAGGGAAGGAGGGGGAGTACCATACCCAGTATGCCAACGGAGGGAGGGAAGGAAAGGAGAGAGGGAGGGAAGGAAAGGAGAGAGGGAGGAGAGTAACATACCCAGTATGCCAACGGAGGGAGGGAGGGAAGGGAGAGAGGGAGGGAAGGAAAGGAGAGAGGGAGGGGAGTACCATACCCAGTATGCCAACAGAGGGAGGGAATGAAAGGAGGGAGGGAGAGGGAGTGGGAAGGGGAGTACCATACCCAGTATGCCAACGGAGGGAGGGAGGGAGAGGGGGACCGAGGGGGAGTACCATACCCAGTATGCCAACGGAGGGAGGGAAGGAAAGGAGGGAGGGGAGTACCATGCCCAGTATGCTGAGGGAGGGAAGGAGGGAGGGGAGTACCATACCCAGTATGCCGAGGGAGGGAGGGAGGGAGAGAGGGAGGGGAGTACCATACCCAGTATGCCGAGGGAGGGAGGGGGAGTACCATACCCAGTATGCCGAGGGAGGGAGGGGGAGAGGGAGGGGAGTACCATACCCATTATGCCGAGAGAGTGAGGGGAGTACCATACCCAGTATGCCGAGGGAGGGAGGGGAGTACCATACCCAGTATGCCGAGGGAGGGAGGGGAGTACCATACCCAGTATGCCGAGGGAGGGAGGGAAGGAAAGGAGAAAGAGAACCATATACCAACCCCTCACAACACACAGCCAGCCGACCTGACTAGAGCCCTTTGAGAGCCCTGGATATCCAACACACCACTTTGGAGCAACACGGTCAGATTGTTACTGCTACTACCCACAAACCCCTCAGCACTACTCCAGGACAGAGACATGAACCCCCTCCTGACCCAGGCTGTCCAGACTGAGGAAGATGCTGAAACGGAAGGTAGGTAGCTAGAGCTGTCAGATCCACACGCCTACAGAACAGATGGGTCAACTATGTTGGTTATTTCTGTACATATCAAAAGCGTCGATAGTTGGTAGATTGGTTGTTATTCATTCATTGATGGTCACTATGAGCGGTGAGTCGTGTTTTATAGGGCTTTATAGACGTGTTTATAGCATTGAAATCGGGTACATTGACACACACACACACACATAGAGACACACACACACAGGCTGTGAAGTGATTTAAGAGCTCTTCTCTGTCTCTCCCCTCACTAGCTTACATAACTGGTATACCAGCTGCATGTCTGTGTCAGAGAGGCCGCAAATAACCTGCCAGGCGCTAATCGACTACATAGAGGGGTTATGTTACTGGACTGAGGGGCTACTGAGGGGCTAGGCTACTGAGGGGCTAGGTTACTGAGGGGTTAGGCTACTGAGGGGCTAGGCTACTGAAGGGCTAGGCTACTGAGGGGCTAGGCTACTGAGGGGCTAGGTTACTGAGGGGCTAGGCTACTGAGGGGCTAGGCTACTGAGGGGCTAGGCTACTGAGGGGCTAGGGGACTACTGAGGGGCTAGGCTACTGAGGGACTAGGTTACTACTGGGGGTTAGGTTACTGAGGGGCTAGGTTACTGGAGGGGCTAGGTTACTGGGGACTAGGTTAGGACTGGGTTACTGAGGGACTAGGTTACTGGACTGAGGGGCTAGAGGGGTTACTGAGGGGACTAGGTTACTGGACTGGGTCAGCTAGCTGTGTAGAGGGGTTATGTTACTCTACTGAGGGACTAGGTTACTGGACTGGGTCAGCTAGCCGTGTAGAGGGGTTATGTTACTCTACTGAGGGACTAGGTTACTGGACTGGGTCAGCTAGCTGTGTAGAGGGGTTATGTTACTGGACTGGGTCAGCTAGCTTATGGGTTACTCTACTGAGGACTGGGTCACTAGGTTTACTGGACTGGGTCAGCTAGCTGTGTAGAGGGGTTATGTTACTCTACTGAGGGACTAGGTTACTGGACTGGGTCAGCTAGCTGTGTAGAGGGGTTATGCTACTCTACTGAGGGACTAGGTTACTGGACTGGGTCAGCTAGCTGTGTAGAGGGGTTATGTTACTCTACTGAGGGACTAGGTTACTGGACTGGGTCAGCTAGCTGTGTAGAGGGGTTATGTTACTCTACTGAGGGGCTAGGTTACTGGACTGGGTCAGCTAGCTGTGTTAGAGGGGTTATGTTACTCTACTGAGGGACTAGGTTACTGGACTGGGTCAGCTAGCTGTGTAGAGGGGTTATGTTACTCTACTGAGGGGCTAGGTTACTGGACTGGGTCAGCTAGCTGTGTAGAGGGGTTATGTTACTCTACTGAGGGACTAGGTTACTGGACTGGGTCAGCTAGCTGTGTAGAGGGGGGACTTATGTTACTCTACTGAGGGACTAGGTTACTGGACTGGGTCAGCTAGCTGGACGTCAGCTAGAGGGGGGTTATGTTACTCTACTGAGGGACTAGGTTACTGGACTGGGTCAGCTAGCCGTGTAGAGGGGTTATGTTACTCTACTGAGGGACTAGGTTACTGGACTGGGTCAGCTAGCTGTGTAGAGGGGTTATGTTACTCTACTGAGGGACTAGGTTACTGGACTGAGGATGATGGGATACGTCTACAACCTGAGACTGTACTGAGAGAGAGGATGATGGGATACGTCTACAACCTGAGACTGTACTGAGAGAGAGGATGATGGGATACGTCTACAACCTGAGACTGTACTGAGAGAGAGGATGATGGGATACGTCTACAACCTGAGACTGTACTGAGAGAGAGGATGATGGGATACGTCTACAACCTGAGACTGTACTGAGAGAGAGGATGATGGGATACGTCTACAACCTGAGACTGTACTGAGAGAGAGGATGGGATACGTCTACAACCTGAGACTGTACTGAGAGGACAACCTGAGACTGTACTGAGAGAGAGGATGATGGGATACGTCTACAACCTGAGACTGTACTGAGAGGACAACCTGAGACTGTACTGAGAGAGAGAGGATGATGGGATACGTCTACAACCTGAGACTGTACTGAGAGAGAGAGGATGATGGGATACGTCTACAACCTGAGACTGTACTGAGAGGACAACCTGAGACTGTACTGAGAGAGAGGATGATGGGATACGTCTACAACCTGAGACTGTACTGAGAGAGAGGATGATGGGATACGACAACAACCTGAGACTGTACTGAGAGAGAGGATGATGGGATACGTCTACAACCTGAGACTGTACTGAGAGAGAGGATGATGGGATACGTCTACAACCTGAGACTGTACTGAGAGAGAGGATGATGGGATACGTCTACAACCTGAGACTGTACTGAGAGAGAGAGGATGATGGGATACGTCTACAACCTGAGACTGTACTGAGAGAGAGGATGATGGGATACGTCTGAGACAACCTGAGACTGTACTGAGAGAGAGGATGATGGACTGTACTGATGATGGGATCTACAACCTGAGACTGTACTGAGAGAGAGGATGATGGGATGAGACTGTCTGAGAGAGAGGATGATGGGATACGTCAACAACCTGAGACTGTACAACCTGAGACTGTACTGAGAGAGGATGATGGGATATGTCTACAACCTGAGACTGTACTGAGAGAGAGGATGATGGGATACGACAACAACCTGAGACTGTACTGAGAGAGAGGATGATGGGATACGTCTACAACCTGAGACTGTACTGAGAGAGAGATGATGGGATACGTCTACAACCTGAGACTGTACTGAGAGAGAGAGGATGATGGGATACGACAACAACCTGAGACTGATGGGACTGAGACTGAGAGGATGATGGGATACGTCTACAACCTGAGACTGTACTGAGAGAGGATGATGGGATACGTCAACAACCTGAGACTGTACTGAGAGAGAGATGATGGGATACGTCTACAACCTGAGACTGTACTGAGAGAGAGGATGATGGGATACGTCTAACAACTGTACTGAGACTGTACTGAGAGAGAGGATGATGGGATACGCCTACAACCTGAGACTGTACTGAGAGGACAACCCTGAGACTGTACTGAGAGAGAGGATGATGGGATGAGACTGTACAACAACCTGAGACTGTACTGAGAGAGAGGATGATGGGATACGTCTACAACCTGAGACTGTCCTGAGAGAGAGGATGATGGGATACGTCTACAACCTGAGACTGTACTGAGAGGATGATGGGATACGTCTACAACCTGAGACTGTCCTGAGAGAGAGGATGATGGGATACGCCTACAACCTGAGACTGTACTGAGAGAGAGGATGATGGGATACGTCTACAACCTGAGACTGTACTGAGAGAGAGGATGATGGGATACGTCTACAACCTGAGACTGTACTGAGAGAGAGGATGATGGGATACGTCAACCTGACAACCTGAGACTGTACTGAGAGAGAGGATGATGGGATACGTCTACAACCTGAGACTGTACTGAGAGAGAGGATGATGGGATACGTCTACAACCTGAGACTGTACTGAGAGAGAGGATGATGGGATACGCCTACAACCTGAGACTGTACTGAGAGGACAACCTGAGACTGTACTGAGAGAGAGGATGATGGGATACCTCAACAACCTGAGACTGTACTGAGAGAGAGGATGATGGGATACGTCTACAACCTGAGACTGTACTGAGAGAGAGGATGATGGGATACGTCTACAACCTGAGACTGTACTGAGAGAGAGGATGATGGGATACGTCTACAACCTGAGACTGTCCTGAGAGAGGATGATGGGATGTACTGAGAGAGAGGATGATGGGATACGTCTACAACCTGAGACTGTACTGAGAGAGAGGATGATGGGATACGTCTACAACCTGAGACTGTACTGAGAGAGAGGATGATGGGATACGTCTACAACCTGAGACTGTACTGAGAGGATGATGGGATACGTCTACAACCTGAGACTGTACTGAGAGGACAACCTGAGACTGTACTGAGAGAGAGGATGATGGGATACGTCTACAACCTGAGACTGTACTGAGAGAGAGGATGATGGGATACGCCTACAACCTGAGACTGTACTTTAAAAAAATATATACTTTTATTTTACTTGGCAAGTCAGTTAAGAACAAATTCTTATTTTTCAAACACGCCCTGTTCAGGGGCAGAATGACAGAGTTGTACCTTGTCAGCTGGGGGATTTGAACTTGCAACCTTCCGGTTACTAGCCCAACGCTCTAACCACTAGACTACCCTGCCGCCCGTGAGAGAGAGGATGATGGGAAATAGTTCCATTTCACGTGTCCTACATAGAATAAATATGATGTAATTGTGTTGCCAGGTGTGGATGTGGATGCTGAGCTGGCAGCTGCCATCATGTCCAGGAGGATCATCCAGTCTCTGATCACCGTGGAAGCCTGGGAGGGATACACCTTCGCTGACCATCAGATCAAGATCAAGGAGTCACATGACCTCTACGGCGCTGTGATGTGGCCCTCGGTACAACAAGCGCCTTCCGCCCACCTTCATCATCCTACCTAACACTACCCTACCGCTCACCTTCATCATCCTCACGAACGCTACCTCTACGCCCACCTTCATCATCCTCACTAACACTACCCTTATGGTCACCTTCATCATCCTCACTATCACTACCTCTCACCTTCATCATCCTCACTAACACTACCCTACCGCTCACCTTCATCATCCTCACTAACACTACCACTCACCTTCATCATCCTCACTAACACTACCCTACCGCTCACCTTCATCATCCTCACTAACACTAACCTTCACTCACCTTCATCATCCTCACTAACACTACCCTTACACTCACCTTCATCATCCTCACTACCCTACCGCTCACCTTCATCATCCTCACTAACACTACCCTATCGCTCACCTTCATCATCCTCACTAACACTACCCTTCACTCACCTTCATCATCCTCACTAACACTACCCTTATGCTCTCACCTTCATCATCCTCACTAACACTACCCTTATGGTCACCTTCATCATCCTCACTAACACTACCTCTATGCTCACCTTCATCATCCTCACTAACACTACCCTTATGGTCACCTTCATCATCCTCACTAACACTACCCTTATGGTCACCTTCATCATCCTCACTAACACTACCCTTACACTCACTTTCATCATCCTCACTAACACTACCACTCACCTTCATCATCCTCACTAACACTACCCTACCGCTCACCTTCATCATCCTCACTAACACTACCACTCACCTTCATCATCCTCACTAACACTACCCTACCGCTCACCTTCATCATCCTCACTAACACTACCACTCACCTTCATCATCCTCACTAACACTACCCTACCGCTCACCTTCATCATCCTCACTAACACTAACCTTCACTCACCTTCATCATCCTCACTAACACTACCCTACACTCACCTTCATCATCCTCACTACCACTAACCTTCTCACCTTCATCATCCTCACTAACACTACCTCTATGCCCACTTTCATCATCCTCACTAACACTACCCTTATGGTCACCTTCATCATACTCACTAACACTACCCTACCACTCACCTTCATCATCTTCACTAGCACTACCCTTATGGTCACCTTCATCATCCTCACTAACACTACCCTTATGGTCACCTTCATCATCCTCACTAACACTACCCTTACACTCACTTTCATCATCCTCACTAACACTACCACTCACCTTCATCATCCTCACTAACACTACCCTACCGCTCACCTTCGTCATCCTCACTAACACTACCCTTGTGGTCACCTTCGTCATCCTTACTAACACTACCCTTATTGGGACCTTCATCATCCTCACTAACACTACCCTTATGGTCACCTTCATCATCTTCACTAACACTTCCCTTATGGTCACCTTCATCATCCTCACTAACACTACCCTACCACTCACCTTCATCATCCTCACTAACACTACCCTTCCCTTACCTTCATCGTCCTCACTAACACTACCCTACCGCTCACCTTCATCATCTTCACTAACACTACCCTTATGGTCACCTTCATCATCCTCACTAACACTACCACCCTCCTTCATCATCCTCACTAACACTACCCTTATGGTCACCTTCATCATCCTCACTAACAGTACCACTCACCTTCATCATCCTCACTAACACTACCCTACCGCTCACCTTCATCATCCTCACTAACACTACCCTTATGGTCACCTTCATCATCCTCACTAACACTACCCTTATGGTCACCTTCATCATCCTCACTAACACTACCCTTATGGTCATCTTCATCATCCTCACTAACACTACCACTCACCTTCGTCATCCTCACTGACACTAACACTCACCTTCATCATCCTCACTAACAATACCACTTCACCTTCATCATCCTCACTGACACTACCACTCACCTTCATCATCCTCACTAACAATACCACTCACCTTCATCATCCTCACTAACACTACCACTCACCTGCATCATCCTCACTAACACAACCCTTATGGTCACCTTCATCATCCTCACTAACACAACCCTTATGGTCACCTTCATCATCCTCACTAACACTACCCTTATGGTCACCTTCATCATCCTCACTAACACTACCACTCACCTTCGTCATCCTCACTAACACAACCACTCACCTTCATCATCCTCACTAACACTACCCTTAGGGGCACCTTCATCATCCTCACTAACACTACCCTTATGGTCTCCTTCATCATCCTCACTAACACAACCTTTACACGAATTTTCATCACAATCATTACTTTTAAATTCCACTTTTTTCCTCACCATGTACATCTTCATCCATCAACTTAATTTTTATAATGTCCTGTTAGTTCACATTGCATTGTGTTTATTTCCCATCAGGTCATAGTGCTGTGTTACTTCCTGGATACGCACCGTGACACGTACAACCTGCTGGACAAGAACGTCATCGAGCTGGGCGCCGGGACTGGTCTGGTCTCCATAGTTACAAGCCTTCTAGGTGAGACAATCTTGTATTTACAAAGTCTCATGGGGGGTCCCAGACACCCTCCTCGTATCACTGAGCTGTCCTGGGGGGCCCCAGACACCCTCCTCGTATCACTGAGCTGTCCTGGGGGGCCCCAGACACCCTCCTCGTATCACTGAGCTGTCCTGGCGGGTCCCAGACACCCTCCTCGTATCACTGAGCTGTCCTGGGGGGTCCCAGACACCCTCCTCGTATCACTGAGCTGTCCTGGGGGGTCCCAGACACCCTCCTCGTATCACTGAGCTGTCCTGGGGGGTCCCAGACACCCTCCTCGTATCACTGAGCTGTCCTGGGGGGCCCCAGACACCCTCTTCGTATCACTGACCTGTCCTGGGGGGTCCCAGACACACGCCACGTATCACTGAGCTGTCCTGGGGGCCCCAGACACCCTCCTCGTATCACTGAGCTGTCCTAGGGGGTCCCAGACACCCTCCTCGTATCACTGAGCTGTCCTAGGGGGTCCCAGACACCCTCCTCGTATCACTGAGCTGTCCTGGGGGTCCCAGACACCCTCCTTGTTCGTGTCCTAGGGGTTTTTTCACTGTTTTAGTTTTTCGTGGTTTTTTTGTTTTAGTTTTTCCCCATCCAATCAATCAATCAAATGTATTTATAAAGCCCTACGTAGATCAGCTGATATCTCAAAGTGCTCTCCAGAAACCCAGCCTAAAACCCCAAACATCAAGCAATGCAGGTGTAGAAGCACGGTGGCTAGGAAAAACTCCCTAGAAAGGCCAGAACCTAGGAAGAAATCTAGAGAGGAACCAGGCTATGTGGGGTGGCCAGTCCTCTTCTGGCTGTACCGGGTGGAGATTATAACAGAACATGTCCAAGATGTTCAAATGTTCATAGATGACCAGCAGGGTCAAATAGTAATAATTACAGTGGTTGTAGAGGGTGCAACAGGTCAGCACCTCATGAGTAAATGTCAGTTGGCTTTTCATAGCCGATCATTGAGAGGATCTCTACCGCTCCTGCTGTCTCTAGAGAGTTGAAAACAGCAGGTCTGGGACAGGTAGCACGTCTGGTCCGGTGAAACCGCCCTCTTCAGAGGACAGACATCTCCTTCCTGTTTGGTAACTGGAGTTTTTTTCCCTAGGTGCCAAGGTGACGTCCACAGACCTGCCGGAGGTGCTGAGTAACCTGCAGTATAACGTCCTGCGTAACACCAGGGGTTCCTGTAGACACGCTCCTCGTGTCACTGAGCTGTCCTGGGGGGAAGGAGCTGGAACAACACTTCCCTCGGGCTGCCTGTCACTACGACTACGTGTTCGCTGCCGATGTGGTGTACTGCCACCCCTACCTGGCGGAGCTCTTGGACACCTTCGATCACCTGTGTCAGGACGGGACAGAGATCCTCTGGGCCATGAGGTTCCGTCTGGACAGAGAGAACCAGTTCGTAGAACGGTTCCAGACCAGGTTCCATCTGGATGAACTGTACGATCTGCCCAGTCTCAGTATTAAACTGTACCGAGCATCAAGGAAGGAGATGGGGAGGAAGACACGATCTGGAGAGGCAGCTTAATACTACCATGCTCTACGGAAGCAGTCTGAGACACTGCAGGGGGATGGAGAGATGGGGATGTGAATGTGTGTTCTTTGATTGAATCCCGGCCACTCACTCAGAGAACAAGCCCCTCCCCACCCCACCCAGCCCCTCCCCACCCCGCCAAACCCCTCCCCACCCAGCCAAGCCCCTCCCCACCCAGCCAAGCCCCTCCCCACCCAGCCAAGCACCTCCCCTCCCCACCCAGCCCCTCCCCACCCCGCCAAGCCCCTCCCCACCCAGCCAAGCCCCTCCCCACACAGCCAAGCCCCTCCCCACCCAGCCAAGCCCCTCCCCACCCCGCCAAACCCCTACCCACCCAGCCAAGCCCCTCCCCACCCAGCCCCTCCCTCAACAAAGGCATTGTCGAGAAGCGCATTACACTTAACTCTTGAAGGTAATTTACCCTTGATGGTTACTGTCCTCTTTACGGAGATACCTTTCCTCTTTACAGAGGTAACTGTCCTCTTTACGGAGTGACCTTTCCTCTTTACAGAGGTTACTGTCCTCTTTACGGAGACTACTGTCCTCTTTATGGAGATACCTTTCCTCTTTACAGAGGTTACTGTCCTCTTTACGGAGTGACCTTTCCTCTTTACTGAGGTTACTGTCCTCTTTACGGAGTGACCTTTCCTCTTTACGGAGACTACTGTCCTCTTTATGGAGATACCTTTCCTCTTTACAGAGGCTACTGTCCTCTTTACGGAGTGACCTTTCATCTTTACGGAGACTACTGTCCTCTTTATGGAGATACCTTTCCTCTTTACAGAGGTTACTGTCCTCTTTACGGAGACTACTGTCCTCTTTACAGAGGTTACTGTCCTCCTTACGGAGTGATCTTTCCTCTTTACGGAGACTACTGTCCACTTTATGGAGGTACCTTTCCTCTTTACAGAGGTTACTGTCCTCTTTACGGAGACTACTGTCCTCTTTACAGAGGTTACTGTCCTCTTTACGGAGGTTACTGTCCTCTTTACAGAGGTTACAGTCGTCTTTACGGAGTGACCTTTCCTCTTTACAGAGGTTACTGTCCTCTTTATGGAGATACCTTTCCTCTTTACAGAGGTTACTGTCCTCTTTATGGAGGTTACTGTCCTCTTTACGGAGGTTACTGTCCTCTTTACAGGGGTTACTGTTCTCTTTACAGAGTCTACTGTCCTCTTTACGGGGGTTACTGTCCTCTTTACGGAGTGACCTTTCCTCTTCACGGAGACTACTGTCCTCTTTACAGAGTCTACTGTCCTCTTTACAGAGGTTACTGTCCTCTTTACGGAGGATACTGTCCTCTTTACGGAGGTTACTGTCCTCTTTATGGAGATACCTTTCCTCTTTACAGAGGTTACTGTCCTCTTTACGGAGGTTACTGTCCTCTTTACGGAGGATACTGTCCTCTTTACGGAGGTTACTGTCCTCTTTACGGAGGTTACTGTCCTCTTTATTACAGAGGTTACTGTCCTCTTTACAGAGGTTACTGTCCTCTTTACAGAGGTTACTGTCCTCTTTACGGAGGATACTGTCCTCTTTACGGAGGTTACTGTCCTCTTTATGGAGGCTACTGTTCTCTTTACAGAGGTTACTGTTCTCTTTACAGAGTCTACTGTCCTCTTTACGGAAGTACTGTCCTCTTTACGGAGGTTACTGTCCTCTTTACGGAGAGTACTGTCCTCTTTACGGGGTTTACTGTCCTCTTTACGGAGGTTACTGTCCTCTTTACGGAGACTACTGGAACTCTCCTTCCCTTCATATCTGGGCCTTGAACTCTCCTTCCCTTCATATCTGGGTCTTGAACTCTCCTTCCCGTCATGTATGGGCCTTGAACTCCCCTTCATATCTGGGTCTTGAACTCTCCTCCCCTTCATATCTGGGCCTTGAACTCTCCTTCCCTTCATATCTGGGTCTTGAACTCTCCTTCCCTTCATGTATGGGCCTTGAACTCCCCTTCATATCTGGGTCTTGAACTCTCCTTCCCTTCATGTCTGGGCCTTGAACTCTCCTTCATATCTGGGCCTTGAACTCTCCTTCATGTCTGGACCTTGAACTCTCCTTCATGTCTGGACCTTGAACTCTCCTTCATGTCTGGGCCTTGAACTCCCCTTCATGTCTGGGTCTTGAACTCCCCTTCATATCTGGGCCTTGAACTCTCCTTCCCTTCATGTCTGGGTCTTGAACTCTCCTTCATGTCTGGACCTTGAACTCCCCTTCATGTCTGGACCTTGAACTCTCCTTCATGTCTGGACCTTGAACTCTCCTTCATGTCTGGACCTTGAACTCTCCTTCCCTTCATGTCTGGGTCTTGAACTCCCCTTCATGTCTGGACCTTGAACTCTCCTTCATGTCTGGACCTTGAACTCTCCTTCCCTTCATATCTGGGCCTTGAACTCTCCTTCATGTCTGGGCCTTGAACTCTCCTTCCCTTCACGTCTGGGCCTTGAACTCTCCTTCCCTTCACGTCTGGGCCTTGAACTCTCCTCTCTTCATGTCTGGGCCTTGAACACCCCTTCATGTCTGGGTCTTGAACTCCCCTTCATATCTGGGCCTTGAACTCTCCTTCCCTTCATGTCTGGGTCTTGAACTCCCCTTCATGTCTGGGCATTGAACTCTCCTCTCTTCATGTCTGGGTCTTGAACTCCCCTTCATGTCTGGGTCTTGAACTCTCCTTCATGTCTGGGCCTTGAACTCTCCTCTCCTTCATGTCTGGGCCTTGAACTCTCCTCTCCTTCATGTCTGGGCCTTGAACTCTCCTCCCCTTCATGTCTGGGCCTTGAACTCTCCTTCCCTTCATATCTGGGCCTTGAACTCTCCTTCCCTTCACGTCTGGGCCTTGAACTCCCCTTCATGTCTGGGTCTTGAACTCCCCTTCATGTCTGGGCCTTGAACTCTCCTTCCCTTCATATCTGGGCCTTGAACTCTCCTTCCCTTCACGTCTGGGCCTTGAACTCCCCTTCATGTCTGGGTCTTGAACTCCCCTTCATGTCTGGGCCTTGAACTCTCCTTCTCTTCATGTCTGGACCTTGAACTCTCCTTCCCTTCATGTCTGGACCTTGAACTCTCCTTCATGTCTGGGCCTTGAACTCTCCTCTCTTCATGTCTGGGCAGATCAGTATTTTATTGTTTTCTCTGTTATTCAGTTTAATCTCTGATTGAAGATGTATAGTGTCTGCTATCAACACCTGCTGTGTTGCTGTACATATCAAGACCTGCTTCACCTGTTGTGTTGCTGTAAATAAACAAGACCTGCTTCACCTGATGTGTTGCTGTAAATAAACAAGACCTGCTTCAAGACCTGCTACATTATAAACACCTCTGGTCTGTAAATACAGTACATTATAAACACCTTTGGTCTGTAAATACAGTACATGATAAACACATCTGGTCTGTAAATACAGTACATTATAAACACCTCTGGTCTGTAAATACAGTACATTATAAACACCTCTGGTCTGTTAATACAGTACATTATAAACACCTCTGGTCTGTCAATACAGTACATTATAAACACCTCTGGTCTGTCAATACAGTACATTATAAACACCTCTGGTCTGTCAATACAGTACATTATAAACACCTCTGGTCTGTTAATACAGTACATTATAAACACCTCTGGTCTGTAAATACAGTACATTATAAACACCTCTGGTATGTAAATACAGTACATTATAAACACCTCTGGTCTGTAAATACAGTACATTATAAACACGTCTGGTCTGTAAATATAGTACATTATAGACCATTCTGGTCTGTAAATACAGTACATTATAAACACCTCTGGTCTGTAAATACAGTACATTATAAACACCTCTGGTCTGTAAATACAGTAGGCCAGGTCTGTAAATACAGTAATACCAGGCCCCCTACCACAACTAAACATACCCCCCCATAACACTACAACACCAGCCCCCCAACTAAACATACCCCCATAACACTACAACACCAGACCCCCTACCACAACTAAACATACCCCCATAACACTACAACACCAGGCCTCCCCCACCAACTAAACATACCCCCCATAACACTACAACACCAGACCCCCCCATAACACTACAACACCAGCCCCCCCCAACAAAACACCCCCCCCCATAACACTACAACACCAGGCCCCCTACCACAACTAAACATATCCCCCCCCCATAACACTACAACACCAGGCCCCTACCACAACTAAACACCCCCCCCCCATAACACTACAACACCAGGCCCCTTACTACAACTAAACATACCCCCCCCCCATAACACTACAACACCAGCCCCCCCCCCCCCCCAACTAAACATACCCCCCATAACACTACAACACCAGACCCCTACCACAACTAAACATACCCCCCATAACACTACAACACCAGACCCCCTACCACAACTAAACATACCCCCCCCCATAACACTACAACACCAGACCCCTACCACAACTAAACATACCCCCCATAACACTACAACACCAGGCCCCCTACCACAACTAAACATACCCCCCCCCATAACACTACAACACCAGGCCCCCTACCACAACTAAACATACCCCCCCATAACACTACAACACCAGGCCCCCTACCACAACTAAACATACCCCCCCATAACACTACAACACCAGGCCCCCTACCACAACTAAACATACCCCCCCCATAATGTCATGCAGGTGAATGAGGACCCAAAAGCGACTTGGCGAAAACAGAGTCTTTAATCCAGTAAAGTAAATATACAATCATAAGACATAATTCCACTCGTAATGACGAGAACAGACTGGAGACTCGATCAAGAACTGCAGGTTGCCTCGGGAAGGCACTTGAACGTAGCAGACTCAGACACCTGCTCACCACGCAGCATCTGAGGGAAACACGACACGACAGGGCGATACACAGACACAGCACGGTGAACAATAGACAAGGATCCGACAGGGCAGAAACGGAAAACAAGGGGAGAAATAGGGACTCTAATCAGGGGGAAGGATAGGGAACAGGTGTGGGAAGACTAAATGATTGATTAGGGGAATAGGAACAGCTGGGAGCAGGAACGGAACGATAGAGAGAAGAGAGAGAGGAAGGGAGAGAGAAAAAGGGGAACGAACCTAAAAAGACCAGCAGGGGGAAAACGAACAGAAGGAAAAGCAAAATGACAAGACAATCTAAGACAAAACATGACAGTACCCCCCCACTCACCGAGCGCCTCCTGGCGCTCTCGAGGAGGAACACTGGCGGCAACGGAGGAAATCATAGATCACAAACGGTCCAGCACGTCCCGAGAAAGAACCCAACTCCTCTCCTCAGGACCGTAACGAAAACGATAAAAAGGGAAACTAGGGTACTACTCTAAAAAAAAAATGAGACACGGGTAGAGAACTGAAAGCTTTAGAGCCAACAGGACCAAACAGGCCAGGAGAGTAACAACTAGGGACAGACTGAGACACAGCAAGGGCAGGAACAAGAACAGGAGAGATGCGATGGCAGGGAACAGACTGAGACCCAGCAAGACCAGGAGCAGAAGCAGAAAAAAAATTACCAGACTTCTGCGCGCAGTCTGAACACGCAGCCACGAAACGGCGCGTGTCACGCTCCTGAGTAGGCCACCAAAACCGCTGGCGAATAGAAGCAAGCGTACCCCGAACACCGGGATGGCCAGCTAACTTGGCAGAGTGAGCCCACTGAAGAACAGCCAGACGAGTAGAAACAGGAACGAAAAGAAGGTTACTAGGACAAGCGCGCGGCGACGCAGTGTGCGTGAGTGCTTGCTTAACCTGTCTCTCAATTCCCCAGACAGTCAACCCGACAACACGCCCAACAGGAAGGATCCCCTCGGGATCGGTAGAAGCCACAGAAGAACTAAAGAGACGGGATAAAGCATGAGGCTTGGTGTTCTTAGTACCCGGGCAATAAGAAATAACGAACTCGAAACGAGCGAAAAACAACGCCCAACGAGCATGACGCGCATTCAGTCGTTTGGCATAACGGATGTACTCAAGGTTCTTTTGGTCAGTCCAAACGACAAAAGGAACGGTCGCCCCTCCAACCACTGTCGCCATTTGCCTAGGGCTAAACGGATGGCGAGCAGTTCGCGGTTAGCCACATCATAGTTACGTTCCGACGGTGACAGGCGATGAGAAAAATACGCACAAGGGTGGACCCCATCGTCAGTATCGGAGCGCTGGGACAGAATGGCTCCCACGCCCACCCCGACGCGTCAACCTCAACAATAAACTGTTTAGTGACGTCAGGTGCAACAAGGATAGGAGCGGATGCAAAACGCTTCTTAAAGAGATCAGAACAACAATCATACGACCGGTGAGGAGGAAGGGAGTTGGTTCTGGACCGACTGAAGACCGTGCGCAGACCATGATATTCCTCCGGCACTCCTGTCAAATCACCAGGTTCCTCCTGAGAAGAGGGGACAGAACAAACAGGAGAAATAGCAGACATTAAACACTTCACATGACAAGAAACGTTCCAGGAAAGGATAGAATTACTAGACCAATCAAAAGAAGGATTATGACACACTAGCCAGGGATGACCCAAAACAACAGGTGTAAAAGGTGAACAAAAAATCAAAAAAGAAATGGTCTCACTATGGTTACCAGATACAGTGAGGGTTAAAGGTAGTGTTTCACATAATATACTGGGGAGAGGACTACCATCCAAGGCGAACATGACCGTGGGCTCCCTAACTGTCTGAGAGGAATGTCATGTTCCCGAGCCCAGGCTTCGTCCATAAAACAGCCCTCCGCCCCAGAGTCTATTAATGCACTGCAGGAAGCTGCCGATCCGGTCCAGCGTAGATGGACCGGTAAAGTAGTACAGGTACTTGACGGAGAGGACCGTCTAGTAGCGCTTATCAGTCGCCCTCCGCTTACTGATGAGCTCTGGCCTTTAACTGGACATGAAATGACAAAATGACCAGCGGAACCGCAATAGAGACAGAGGCGGTTGGTGATTCTCCGTTCTCTCTCCTTAGTCGAGATGCGAATACCCCCCAGCTGCATGGGCTCAACACCTGAGTCAGTGGGGAAAGATGGTAGTGTCCGAGAGAGGGGAGACACAGTTAACGCGAGCTCTCTTCTATGAGCTCGGTGACGAAGATCTACCCGTCGTTCAATGCGAATAGCGAGTTCAATCAAAGAATCCACGCTGGATGGAACCTCCCGAGAGAGAATCTCATCCTTAACCTTAGCGTGGAGTCCCTCCAGAAAACGAGCGAGCAACGCCTGCTCGTTCCAGTTACTGGAGGCAGCAAGAGTGCGAAACTCTATAGAGTAATCCGTTATGGATCGATTACCTTGACATAGGGAAGACAGGGACCAGGAAGCTTCTTTCCCAAAAACTGAACGATCAAAAACTCTTATCATCTCCTCTTTAAAGTTCAGATAATTGTTAGTACACTCAGCGCTTGCCTCCCAGATAGCTGTGCCCCACTGCCGAGCCCGACCAGTAAGGAGTGATATGACGTAGGCAATCCGAGCTCTCTCTCTGAGTATGTGTTGGGTTGGAGAGAGAACACTATATCACACTGGGTGAGAAAGGAGCGGCACTCAGTGGGCTGCCCAGAATAACATGGTGGGTTATTAACCCTAGGTTCCGGAGGCTCGGAAGACCCGGAAGTAGCTGGTGGCACGAGACGAAGACTCTGATACTGTCCTGAGAGGTCGGAGACCTGAGCGGCCAGGGTCTCAACGGCATGCCGAGCAGCAGACAATTCCTGCTCGTGTCTGCCGAGCATCGCTCCCTGGAACTCGAGAGTAGAGTAGAGAGAATCCATAGTCGCTGGGTCCATTCTTGGTCGGATCCTTCTGTCATGCAGGTGAATGAGGACCCAAAAGCGACTTGGCGAAAACAGAGTCTTTAATCCAGTAAAGTAAATATACAATCATAAGACATAATTCCACTCGTAATGACGAGAACAGACTGGAGACTCGATCAAGAACTGCAGGTTGCCTCGGGAAGGCACTTGAACGTAGCAGACTCAGACACCTGCTCACCACGCAGCATCTGAGGGAAACACGACACGACAGGGCGATACACAGACACAGCACGGTGAACAATAGACAAGGATCCGACAGGGCAGAAACGGAAAACAAGGGGAGAAATAGGGACTCTAATCAGGGGGAAGGATAGGGAACAGGTGTGGGAAGACTAAATGATTGATTAGGGGAATAGGAACAGCTGGGAGCAGGAACGGAACGATAGAGAGAAGAGAGAGAGGAAGGGAGAGAGAAAAAGGGGAACGAACCTAAAAAGACCAGCAGGGGGAAAACGAACAGAAGGAAAAGCAAAATGACAAGACAATCTAAGACAAAACATGACACATAACACTACAACACCAGGCCCCCTACCACAACTAAACATACCCCCCCATAACACTACAACACCAGACCCCCCCATAACACTACAACACCAGACCCCTACCACAACTAAACATACCCCCCCCCCCATAACACTACAACACCAGGCCCCCTACCACAACTAAACATACCCCCCATAACACTACAACACCAGACCCCCCCCCCATAACACTACAACACCAGACCCCTACCACAACTAAACATACCCCCCATAACACTACAACACCAGGCCCCTACCACAACTAAACATACCCCCATAACACTACAACACCAGGCCCCTACCACAACTAAACATACCCCCCCATAACACTACAACACCAGGCCTCCCACAACTAAACATACCCCCCATAACACTACAACACCAGACCCCTACCACAACTAAACATACCCCCCCATAACACTACAACACCAGACCCCCTACCACAACTAAACATACCCCCCATAACACTACAACACCAGGCCCCCTACCACAACTAAACATACCCCCCCCATAACACTACAACACCAGCCCCCCCCCCCCCCCCCCCCCATAACACTACAACACCAGGCCCCCTACCACAACTAAACATACCCCCCCCCATAACACTACAACACCAGCCCCCCCCCCCATAACACTACAACACCAGGCCCCCTACCACAACTAAACATACCCCCCCCCATAACACTACAACACCAGGCCCCCTACCACAACTAAACATACCCCCATAACACTACAACACCAGGCCCCCTACCACAACTAAACATACCCCCCCATAACACTACAACACCAGACCCCCTACCAACTAAACATACCCCCCATAACACTACAACACCAGGCCCCCTACCACAACTAAACATACCCCCCCCATAACACTACAACACCAGGCCCCCTACCACAACTAAACATACCCCCCCCCCCATAACACTACAACACCAGGCCCCCCCACAACTAAACATACCCCCCCCCCCCCATAACACTACAACACCAGGCCCCCCCCCCAACTAAACATACCCCCCCCAACTAAACATACCCCCCATAACACTACAACACCAGACCCCCCAACTAAACATACCCCCCATAACACTACAAAACCAGCCCCCCCCCCCCAACTAAACATACCCCCCATAACACTACAACACCAGCCCCCCCCCATAACACTACAACACCAGACCCCCCCAACTAAACATACCCCCCCATAACACTACAACACCAGGCCCCCTACCACAACTAAACATACCCCCCATAAAACTACAACACCAGACCCCCCCCAACTAAACATACCCCCCCCATAACACTACAACACCAGACCCCTACCACAACTAAACATACCCCCCATAACACTACAACACCAGGCCCCCTACCACAACTAAACATACCCCCCCCCATACCCCCCATAACACTACAACACCAGGCCCCCTACCACAACTAAACATACCCCCCATAACACTACAACACCAGGCCCCCCCACAACTAAACATACCCCCCATAACACTACAACACCAGGCCCCCCCACAACTAAACATACCCCCCATAACACTACAACACCAGGCCCCCACAACTAAACATACCCCCCATAACACTACAACACCAGACCCCCTACCACAACTAAACATACCCCCCCATAACACTACAACACCAGACCCCCTACCACAACTAAACATACCCCCCATAACACTACAACACCAGGCCCCCTACCACAACTAAACATACCCCCCCATAACACTACAACACCAGGCCCCCTACCACAACTAAACATACCCCCATAACACTACAACACCAGGCCCCCTACCACAACTAAACATACCCCCCCCCCATAACACTACAACACCAGCCCCCATAACACTACAACACCAGGCCCCCTACCACAACTAAACATACCCCCCCATAACACTACAACACCAGCCCCCCCAACACCAGGCCCCCTAAACAACTAAACATACCCCCCCCCATAACACTACAACACCAGGCCCCTACCACAACTAAACATACCCCCCCCCATAACACTACAACACCAGGCCCCCTACCACAACTAAACATACCCCCCCATAACACTACAACACCAGGCCCCCCCCAACTAAACATACCCCCCCCCATAACACTACAACACCAGGCCCCCCCCAACTAAACATACCCCCAACTAAACATACCCCCCCATAACACTACAACACCAGACCCCCCCCAACTAAACATACCCCCCCATAACACTACAAAACCAGCCCCCCCCCAACTAAACATACCCCCCATAACACTACAACACCAGCCCCCCCCATAACACTACAACACCAGACCCCCCCAACTAAACATACCCCCCCATAACACTACAACACCAGGCCCCTACCACAACTAAACATACCCCCCCCATAAAACTACAACACCAGACCCCCCCCAACTAAACATACCCCCCATAACACTACAACACCAGACCCCTACCACAACTAAACATACCCCCCATAACACTACAACACCAGGCCCCTACCACAACTAAACATACCCCCCCATAACACTACAACACCAGGCCCCCTACCACAACTAAACATACCCCCCATAACACTACAACACCAGGCCCCCTACCACAACTAAACATACCCCCCCCCATAAACTACAACACCAGACCCCCCCAACTAAACATACCCCCCCATAACACTACAACACCAGACCCCCTACCACAACTAAACATACCCCCCCATAACACTACAACACCAGGCCCCTACCACAACTAAACATACCCCCCCCCATAACACTACAACACCAGGCCCCCTACCACAACTAAACATACCCCCCCCATAACACTACAACACCAGGCCCCCTACCACAACTAAACATACCCCCATAACACTACAACACCAGGCCCCCTACCACAACTAAACATACCCCCCATAACACTACAACACCAGGCCTCCCACAACTAAACATACCCCCCATAACACTACAACACCAGACCCCCTACCACAACTAAACATACCCCCCCCCCCATAACACTACAACACCAGACCCCTACCACAACTAAACATACCCCCCCCATAACACTACAACACCAGGCCCCCTACCACAACTAAACATACCCCCCCCCATAACACTACAACACCAGGCCCCCTACCACAACTAAACATACCCCCCATAACACTACAACACCAGGCCCCCTACCACAACTAAACATACCCCCCCCCCCATAACACTACAACACCAGCCCCCCCCCCCCCCCATAACACTACAACACCAGGCCCCCTACCACAACTAAACATACCCCCCATAACACTACAACACCAGCCCCCCCCCCCCATAACACTACAACACCAGGCCCCCTACCACAACTAAACATACCCCCCATAACACTACAACACCAGGCCCCCTACCACAACTAAACATACCCCCCATAACACTACAACACCAGGCCCCCTACCACAACTAAACATACCCCCCCCCCCATAACACTACAACACCAGACCCCCTACCAACTAAACATACCCCCCATAACACTACAACACCAGGCCCCCTACCACAACTAAACATACCCCCCCATAACACTACAACACCAGGCCCCTACCACAACTAAACATACCCCCCCATAACACTACAACACCAGGCCCCCCCACAACTAAACATACCCCCCCCCCCATAACACTACAACACCAGGCCCCCCCCAACTAAACATACCCCCCCAACTAAACATACCCCACCCATAACACTACAACACCAGACCCCCCAACTAAACATACCCCCCCATAACACTACAAAACCAGCCCCCCCCCCCAACTAAACATACCCCCATAACACTACAACACCAGCCCCCCCCCCCCATAACACTACAACACCAGACCCCCCAACTAAACATACCCCCCCCCATAACACTACAACACCAGGCCCCCTACCACAACTAAACATACCCCCCCCCATAAAACTACAACACCAGACCCCCCAACTAAACATACCCCCCCATAACACTACAACACCAGACCCCCTACCACAACTAAACATACCCCCCATAACACTACAACACCAGGCCCCCTACCACAACTAAACATACCCCCCCCATAACACTACAACACCAGGCCCCCTACCACAACTAAACATACCCCCCCCCATAACACTACAACACCAGGCCCCCTACCACAACTAAACATACCCCCCCCCCCATAACACTACAACACCAGACCCCCCCAACTAAACATACCCCCCCATAACACTACAAAACCAGCCCCCCCCCCAACTAAACATACCCCCCATAACACTACAACACCAGCCCCCCCCCCCCCCCCCCCCCCCATAACACTACAACACCAGACCCCCCCAACTAAACATACCCCCCCCCATAACACTACAACACCAGGCCCCCTACCACAACTAAACATACCCCCCCCATAACACTACAACACCAGGCCCCCTACCACAACTAAACATACCCCCCCCCATAACACTACAACACCAGCCCCCCCCACTAAACATACCCCCCCCCATAACACTACAACACCAGCCCCCCCCCATAACACTACAACACCAGACCCCCCCAACTAAACATACCCCCCCCCCCATAACACTACAACACCAGACCCCTACCACAACTAAACATACCCCCCATAACACTACAACACCAGGCCCCTACCACAACTAAACATACCCCCCCATAACACTACAACACCAGGCCCCTACCACAACTAAACATACCCCCCCCCATAACACTACAACACCAGGCCCCCTACCACAACTAAACATACCCCCCCCATAGCATTACAACACCAGGCCCCTACCACAACTAAACATACCCCCCCATAACACTACAACACCAGGCCCCCTACCACAACTAAACATACCCCCCATAACACTACAACACCAGGCCCCCTACCACAACTAAACATACCCCCCCCATAACACTACAACACCAGCCCCCCCAAAACACTACAACACCAGCCCCCCCATAACACTACAACACCAGACCCCTACCACAACTAAACATACCCCCCCCCCCATAAGACTACAACACCAGGCCCCCCCCAACTAAACATACCCCCCATAACACTACAACACCAGACCCCTACCACAACTAAACATACCCCCCCCCATAACACTACAACACCAGACCCCCCATAACACTACAACACCAGGCCCCCTACCACAACTAAACATACCCCCCCATAACACTACAACACCAGGCCCCCTACCACAACTAAACATACCCCCCCATAACACTACAACACCAGGCCCCCTACCACAACTAAACATACCCCCCCCCATAGCATTACAACACCAGGCCCCTACCACAACTAAACATACCCCCCCATAACACTACAACACCAGGCCCCCTACCACAACTAAACATACCCCCCATAACACTACAACACCAGGCCCCCTACCACAACTAAACATACCCCCCCATAACACTACAACACCAGCCCCCCCAAAAAACACTACAACACCAGCCCCCCATAACACTACAACACCAGACCCCCTACCACAACTAAACATACCCCCCCCCCCATAACACTACAACACCAGGCCCCCTACCACAACTAAACATACCCCCCCATAACACTACAACACCAGGCCCCCTACCACAACTAAACATACCCCCCCCCATAACACTACAACACCAGGCCCCCTACCACAACTAAACATACCCCCCCCCCCATAGCATTACAACACCAGGCCCCCTACCACAACTAAACATACCCCCCATAAGACTACAACACCAGGCCCCCCCCACAACTAAACATACCCCCCATAACACTACAACACCAGACCCCCTACCACAACTAAACATACCCCCCCCATAACACTACAACACCAGACCCCCCATAACACTACAACACCAGGCCCCCTACCACAACTAAACATACCCCCCCCCATAACACTACAACACCAGGCCCCCTACCACAACTAAACATACCCCCCCCCATAACACTACAACACCAGGCCCCCTACCACAACTAAACATACCCCCCCATAACACTACAACACCAGGCCCCTACCACAACTAAACATACCCCCCTCCCATAACACTACAACACCAGGCCCCCTACCACAACTAAACATACCCCCCCCCATAACACTACAACACCAGGCCCCCTACCACAACTAAACATACCCCCCCATAACACTACAACACCAGACCCCCTACCACAACTAAACATACCCCCCATAACACTACAACACCAGACCCCCATAACACTACAACACCAGACCCCCTACCACAACTAAACATACACCCCCCCATAACACTACAACACCAGACCCCCTACCACAACTAAACATACCCCCCCCATAACACTACAACACCAGACCCCCTACCACAACTAAACATACCCCCATAACACTACAACACCAGACCCCCTACCACAACTAAACATACCCCCCCCCATAACACTACAACACCAGGCCCCCTACCACAACTAAACATACCCCCCATAACACTACAACACCAGACCCCCTACCACAACTAAACATACCCCCCATAACACTACAACACCAGGCCCCCTACCACAACTAAACATACCCCCCCATAACACTACAACACCAGACCCCCTACCACAACTAAACATACCCCCCATAACACTACAACACCAGGCCCCTACCACAACTAAACATACCCCCCCCCATAACACTACAACACCAGGCCCCCTACCACAACTAAACATACCCCCCCCCATAACACTACAACACCAGGCCCCCTACCACAACTAAACATACCCCCCCATAACACTACAACACCAGGCCCCCTACCACAACTAAACATACCCCCCATAACACTACAACACCAGGCCCCCTACCACAACTAAACATACAATCAGTTCACCCGGCAACCTCTGCCCTCTATGATAGGTTAAATCTAGAAATGTCTTGCTATTGGTTACCAAGTCAAAACCAGTATAAAAGGTCACAGTACAACAATACCACAACAGAATCAGACACTGACATCACTCCCTCTCTCTGTGGACCAGCCATTTCCTTTGGCCCTGTCCCCCTCATCAGACCCCCTCATGCCGAGCTATGTAGGGCAGAGGCAGGGGCATACCAAGGACCTCTGACAAAAGGGTTTCAGGCTGGATTAGATTTGGTTTTAACGGTCATATCAGAAACCCGAGAGCTGGCGTATTCAGGTCAAATTCTCTTAGCCGGGCCAAACGCTGACGAAATCAAAACCGTTTTTAATGGAGGTCAGAGTTACAAATTCCCCCTGATGACCTGTCTTGGGGTCTGCCCGGGGTCTGACATATGAGATTGCACTGCATAAAGCCATATTCTGTTACCCCTGTCCTCTGGTGAAGCTATGGAGTCCAGGTTCAGTTGCAGCCGGCCGCGACCGGGAGACCCATCGGGCGGTGCACAATTGTCCCAGCGTCGTCCGGGTTAGAGGAGGGTTTGTCCCAGCGCCGGCCGGGTTAGGGGAGGGTTTATCGCAGCGTCGTCCGGGTTAGGGGAGGGTTTGGCCCAGCGTCGGGGAGGGTTTGTCCCAGTGTCGTCCGGGTTAGAGGAGCGTTTGGCCCAGCGCCGTCCGGGTTAGGGGAGGGTTTGTCCCAGCGTCGTCCGGGTTAGGGGAGGGTTTGTCCCAGCGTCGTCCGGGTTAGAGGAGGGTTTGTCCCAGCGTTGTCCGGGTTAGGGAAGGATTTGTAGGGGAGGGTTTGTAGGGGAGGGTTTGGCCCAGCGTCGTCCGGGTTAGGGAAGGGTTTGTAGGAGAGGGTTTGTAGGGGAAGGTTTGGCCCAGCGTCATCCGGGTTAGAGGAGGGTTTGTCCGGCATGGATGTCCTCGTCCCATTGCTCACTAGCGACTCTTGTGGTGGGCCGGGCGCAGTGCACACTGAGACGATCACAGGGTGTACGGCGTTTCCTCCGACACATTGGTGCTGTTGACTTCCGGGTTAAGTGGGCATTGTGTCAAGGAGCAGTGCGGTTGGGGCATGTTTCAGAGGATTGTAACTACCAATTAATTGGGGAGAAAAAGGGGAGAAAAAAATAAATAAATATATATATATATATATATACTAATTTGACTCTGTCATTTGTTGGCGATATCCAATATGTATTGATAGGAGAAGGGCAATGGCCAAGTAAAGTTGACCAAGTGGATTCCTCAAGCTTGGCATCAGTCAAACTTGAGACAGTGGTATTTTGGTGATCCAAGCAAACCCGGGAACCAGAGAACTCCCTGTTTTTAATTAGCCTCATTTCTAAGTGTCCCTACAAGGAGACTAAATCAGACCCAGAGGTCAAGACTGTTACTAAACCTGCTACAGACATACCAGAGTCAAGCCAACACAGGTCACGACTCAGGACAGATAGTACAGCCACATACACTGAGGGGACAAAACATTAAGAACACCTGCTCTTTCCATGACATAGACTGACCAGTTTAATCCAGGTGAAAGATCCCAAATCCACTTCAATCAGTGTCGATGAAGGGGAGGAGACAGGTTGAAGGCTTTATAAGTCTTGAGACGTTTGGGATTGTGTGATTGAGGCAGAATAGAGCCCGAATAGAGCCAGAATAGAGCCAGAATATAGCTAGAACAGAGCCAGAATAGAGTCAGAATAGAGCCAGAATAGAGCCAGAATAGAGCCAGAATAGAGCCAGAATAGAGCCAGAATAGAACCAGAATATAGCTAGAACAGAGCCAGAATAGAGTCAGAATAGAGCCAGAATAGAGCCAGAATAGAGCCAGAATAGAGCCAGAATAGAGCCAGAATAGAGCCAGAATAGAACCAGAATAAAGCCAGAATAGAGCCAGAATAGAGCCAGAATAGAGTTAGAATAGAACCAGAATAGAGCCAGAATAGAGCCAGAATAGAGCCCGAATAGAGCTAGAATAGAGCCAGAATAGAGCCAGAATAGAACCAGAATAGAGCCAGAATAGAGCCAGAATAGATTCAGAATAGAACCAGAATAGAGCTAGAATAGAGCCAGAATAAAGCTAGAATAGAGCCAGAATAAAGCTAGAATAGAGCCAGAATAGAGCCAGAATAGAGCCAGAATAGAGCCAGAATAGATTCAGAATAGAACCAGAATAGAGCCAGAATAGAGCCAGAATAGAGCTAGAATAGAGCCAGAATAAAGCTAGAATAGAGCCAGAATAGAGCCAGAATAAAGCTAGAATAGAGCCAGAATAGAGCCAGAATAGAGCCAGAATAGAGCCAGAATAGATTCAGAATAGAACCAGAATAGAACCAGAATAGAGCCAGAATAGATTCAGAATAGAACCAGAATAGAACCAGAATAGAGCCAGAATAGAGCCAGAATAGAGCCAGAATAGAGCCAGAATAGAGCCAGAATAGAGCCAGAATAGAACCAGAATAGAACCAGAATAGAGCCAGAATAGAGCCAGAATAGAACCAGAATAGAACTAGAATAGAACCAGAATAGAACCTGAATAGAGCCAGAATAGAGCCAGAATAGATTCAGAATAGAACCTGAATAGAGCCAGAATAGAACCAGAATAGAGCCAGAATAGAGCCAGAATAGAACCAGAATAGAGCCAGAATAGAGCCAGAATAGAGCCAGAATAGAGCTAGAATAGAGCCAGAATAGAGCCAGAATAGAGCCAGAATAGAGCCAGAATAGAGCTAGAATAGAGCCAGAATAGAGCCAGAATAGAGCCAGAATAGATTCAGAATAGATTCAGAATGAGAATATGAGGAGTGTATTGACTGAGATGAGAATATGAGGAGTGTAATGACTGAGATGAGAATATGAGGAGTGTAATGACTGATGAGAATATGAGGAGTGTAATGACTGATGAGAATATGAGGAGTGTAATGACTGATGAGAATATGAGGAGTGTAATGACTGATGAGAATATGAGGAGTGTAATGACTGATGAGAATATGAGGAGTGTAATGACTGATGAGAATATGAGAGTGTAATGACTGATGAGAATATGAGGAGTGTAATGACTGATGAGAATATGAGGAGTGTAATGACTGATGAGAATATGAGGAGTGTAATGACTGATGAGAATATGAGGAGTGTAATGACTGATGAGAATATGAGGAGTGTAATGACTGATGAGAATATGAGGAGTGTAATGACTGATGAGAATATGAGGAGTGTAATGACTGATGAGAATATGAGGAGTGTAATGACTGATGAGAATATGAGGAGTGTAATGACTGATGAGAATATGAGGAGTGACTAATGAGAATGATGAGAATATGAGGAATATGAGGAGTGTAATGACTGATGAGAATATGAGGAGTGTAATGACTGATGAGAATATGAGAAATGACTGATGAGAATATGAGGAGTGTAATGACTGATGAGAATATGAGGAGTGTAATGACTGATGAGAATATGAGGAGTGTAATGACTGAGATGAGAATATGAGGAGTGTATTGACTGAGATGAGAATATGAGGAGTGTAATGACTGATGAGAATATGAGGAGTGTAATGACTGATGAGAATATGAGGAGTGTAATGACTGATGAGAATATGAGGAGTGTAATGACTGATGAGAATATGAGGAGTGTAATGACTGATGAGAATATGAGGAGTGTAATGACTGATGAGAATATGAGGAGTGTAATGACTGATGAGAATATGAGGAGTGTAATGACTGATGAGAATATGAGGAGTGTAATGACTGAGATGAGAATATGAGGAGTGTATTGACTGAGATGAGAATATGAGGAGTGTAATGACTGATGAGAATATGAGGAGTGTAATGACTGATGAGAATATGAGGAGTGTAATGACTGATGAGAATATGAGGAGTGTAATGACTGATGAGAATATGAGGAGTGTAATGACTGATGAGAATATGAGGAGTGTAATGACTGATGAGAATATGAGGAGTGTAATGACTGATGAGAATATGAGGAGTGTAATGACTGATGAGAATATGAGGAGTGTAATGACTGATGAGAATATGAGGAGTGTAATGACTGATGAGAATATGAGGAGTGTAATGACTGATGAGAATATGAGGAGTGTAATGACTGATGAGAATATGAGGAGTGTATTGACTGAGATGTTATTTTGGGTGAGATGTCAGTTCCATTATTTGGTTGACGGTGCATTTAGTGCAACATAGTTCTCTGTGAGGCCGTCCATACGGGGATGGTCGAGGCTGGGGGGGGGGGGTCAGGGTGTCATTACAGTACGTAGCCTGTGACAGGCTGTGAGCAGGGAGGAGTGAAGACAGGCAGGGGTGAAATTAGGGAGGGGAGATAAAACTCAAGTGTTGGACGCTGTGTTTACAAAGAGTGGGAGAGACTGAGCCTGAAGAGACGCTGTGTTTACAAAGAGTGGGAGAGACTGAGCCTGAAGAGAGGACTGACTGCACCATTAGCAGCTAAGGTATCAACGTAACATCAGCTACGACACTATATATCAGTGCAGATGGACCCTTTATGCACATCTCACCAAGAGGAGGAGAAGACTGAGATCATGAAAGAAGAGAAGGAAACGGAAGACGAGAAGAAAGATGAGGAGGACGAGAACGATGATGATGAGGAGGAAGATGAAGAGGAGGAAGATAATAGCGAGACAACCGTGATAGACGGGGAGGAGGAATCAGATGACAAAGCCAAGGAGACTGAACCCCAGCAGCAGAAGGAGCAGGCCTGGGCCCCCACTACCTACTCCAAGTTTGGTAAAGAGGTGTTTTGCTACGTAGGAGAGGAGATCAGCATCTTTGAGGCCTTGGACTCTTACGGTGCTGTCATCTGGCCAGCGGTGAGTTAGTCTAGTGTGGATGGAGGATGATGATTGGTTAAATGTTTCACAGTGTGGATAGAGGATGATGATTGGTTAAATGTTTCACAGTGTGGATGGAGGATGATGATTGGTTAAATGTTTCACAGTGTGGATGGAGGATGATGATTGGTTAAATGTTTCACAGTGTGGATAGAGGATGATGATTGGTTAAATGTTTCACAGTGTGGATGGAGGATGATGATTGGTTAAATGTTTCACAGTGTGGATAGAGGATGATGATTGGTTAAATGTTTCACAGTGTGGATGGAGGATGATGATTGGTTAAATGTTTCACAGTGTGGATAGAGGATGATGATTGGTTAAATGTTTCACAGTGTGGATAGAGGATGATGATTGGTTAAATGTTTCACGGTGTGGATGGATGAACGATGATTAATGAACTTCTAACAACTATAATGATGGTTTCTATAGTAACTCTGGTTGCCTGCAGGCGTTGGCTTTGTGTCACTACCTAGAGACCAACATTGAGCAGTTGAACCTGGTGGACAAGGCAGTGCTGGAGCTAGGAGCAGGTCCTGGCCTAGTGTCTATTGTAGCCACACTCCTAGGTGAGTCTGGGCATTAGATTTACTCATATTGTACATCTGAGAAGATCGGAGAGGTGTAAGAAATATGGCAACATTTCTACCTAGCCTATCAAAGTGGCTAGCAAGGTGGAGGAGGTCCTGTCAAGGTGGAGGAGGTCCTATCAAGGTGGAGGAGGTCCTATCAAGGTGGAGGAGGTCCTATCAAGGTGGAGGAGGTCTATCAAGGTGGAGGAGGTCCTATCAAGGTGGAGGAGGTCCTATCAAGGTGGCTAGCAAGGTGGATGAGGTCCTACCAAGGTGGCTAGCAAGGTGGAGGAGGTCCTAGCAAGGTGGAGGAGGTCCTATCAAAGTGGCTAGCAAGGTGGAGGAGGTCCTGTCAAAGTGGCTAGCAAGGTGGAGGAGGTCCTGTCAGGGTGGCTAGCAAGGTGGATGAGGTCCTACCAAGGTGGCTAGCAAGGTGGAGGAGGTCCTAGCAAGGTGGAGGAGGTCCTATCAAGGTGGAGGAGGTCCTATCAGGGTGGCTAGCAAGGTGGATGAGGTCCTACCAAGGTGGCTAGCAAGGTGGAGGAGGTCCTAGCAAGGTGGAGGAGGTCCTATCAAGGTGGAGGAGGTCCTAGCAATGGGGAGGAGGTCCTGTCAAGGGGGAGGAGGTCCTGTAAAGGGGGAGGAGATCCTGTCAAGGGGGAGGAGATCCTGTCAAGGTGGAGGAGGTCCTATCAAGGTGGAGGAGGTCCTATCAAGGTGGAGGAGGTCCTAGCAAGGTGGAGGAGGTCCTATCAAGGTAGAGGAGGTCCTATCAAGGTGGAGGAGATCCTATCAACGTGGAGGAGGTCCTATCAAGGTGGAGGAGGTACTACCAAGGTGGAGGAGGTCCTATCAAGGTGGAGGAGGTCCTAGCAAGGGGGAGGAGATCCTAGCTAGGTGGAGGAGGTCCTGTCAAGGGGGAGGAGGTCCTGTCAAGGTGGAGGAGGTCCTGTCAAGGTGGAGGAGGTCCTGTCAAGGGGGAGGAGGTCCTGTCAAGGGGGAGGAGATCCTATCAAGGTGGAGGAGGGCCTAGCAAGGTGGATGAGGTCCTAGCATTCTATACCACTTACACCTATCCAATCTTTTCAGATCTGCATGGTGTCCTAGGCACTAGATGACTAGAGGATAGGGGTTTGTTTGGTACTGGCCACCTGTGTGTCTGTTAGTTGAATAACAGAGTGCTTCCTGTCCCCAGGTGCCTGGGTCACAGCTACAGACCTACCAGAGATCATAGGTAACCTGAGAGCCAACCTGCTCCGTAACACAAGAGGGCGCTGGAGGAACACTCCCCAAGCTGCAGCTCTGTCCTGGGGTCCTGACGTGGAACGCATCTACCCCAGATCTGTCTATCGCTATGACTACGTGCTGGCGGCTGACGTGGTGTATCACCATGACTACCTGGAAGAGCTGCTGTTCACCATGAGATACTTCTGCCGTCCAGGTTGATTGATTGACTGATTGGTTTTAAATGATTGATTAGTTTATTGATTGATTGTTTGATTGTTTGGTTAATTTGTAAAATTATTGATTGGTTGGTTAGTTGGTTGGTTAGTTGGATGGTTGGTTAGTTGGTTGGTTGGTTAGTTGGATGAACAGTTGATTCATTGAACAGTTCCCTGAATGTAAGACATGAAAGCCTTAAACAACTCATTTGATTTCCCTTAGGAACCACTCTGATCTGGGCCAACAAGGTCCGTTTTCCCACAGACCTGGTATTCACTGAGGACTTCAAGAACACCTTCAACACCACCCTGCTGGCTGAGATGGGAGAGGTTAAGATCTTCAAGGCCACATGTAGAGAGACAGAGGAACACCTTCAACACCACCCTGCTGGCTGAGATGGGAGAGGTTAAGATCTTCAAGGCCACATGCAGAGAGACAGAGGAACACCTTCAACACCACCCTGCTGGCTGAGATGGGAGAGGTTAAGATCTTCAAGGCCACATGTAGAGAGACAGAGGAACACCTTCAACACCACCCTGCTGGCTGAGATGGGAGAGGTTAAGATCTTCAAGGCCACATGCAGAGAGACAGAGGAACACCTTCAACACCACCCTGCTGGCTGAGATGGGAGAGGTTAAGATCTTCAAGGCCACATGTAGAGAGACAGAGGAACACATTCAACACCACCCTGCTGGCTGAGATGGAAGAGGTTTATGCCCTTGTGTGTAAAAGGTAGGGATTAGGGAAGACAAAGGAATAGTTAACATCCTGCAGACTATGCCAAATGTAACCAAGACTTCCTGTTCCTTCTTCCTCTGAGAAATGCTTGAAGACAGAAGGCGGCCATCTTGGCTAATGATAACGGACGTTGATGGACTACTGATGATGTCAGTTGTTGATGTTTGATGTTCTCCTCAATACTTACCTGTGATATCTAGTGCTTTATTGTTTACGTAGTTGTTACATGTAGTTTTGTATTGATATTATTATAAATGTATGTACTTTGTTGTCTTGTTCCATTCTGTATTCAAATCTAATTTGTTATGGATATATAAAGTTTCTAGTAAAAATCTACACATTCACTTTTTGCTGCCCTGAACATGTCAAAACATTTATTACATTGAATTCCTTTCCTACCTATTTCTACACAACCAACTCCACATCTTCAAAAGTCAAATAAACATTATAGAAAGTGTTCCAAATTAAATAAAAATGTCTTCACCCCCCCTGCCCAGAGTCAATGCTTGGTGGAAGCACCTTCGGCAGCCATTACAGCTGTGAATCATTTTGAATAAGATCCTACCAACTTCACACAACTCTTATGGAAAACAGACACTCAGTGGCCAGTTTATTAGGTACACCCATCTGGTACTGGGTCGGAACTCCCTTTGCCCCCAGAACAGCCTGAATTCTTCTGGCTATGGATTCTACAAGGTGTGTGGTTCAAAGAACAGAAATTGGACAGCTCTCCGATAAATAACCATACATTGACATATTTTAATGTTTGGGGTTATGAGCCCTTCTTCAGCGTGCGAGCCAATGGTAATCAGTGTCACAACAACACAACCTCACAGACGAGCATCGTTCTAAATTCCAAGTCAGTATTGGCCCGATCCAGAGATCCCAGCAGAGGAAGCTGTGTGGGGAAACATGACAATCAAATAAAGACACAATACAATTACATGATGATGTCATTACCGGTCATTACTGGTCATTATGATGTCATTCCCTGTCATTATGATGTCATTATCGGTCATTATGATGTCATTCCCTGTCATTATGATGTCATTCCCTGTCATTATGATGTCATTACTGGTCATTATGATGTCATTCCCTGTCATTATGATGTCATTCCCTGTCATTATGATGTCATTACTGGTCATTATGATGTCATTCCCTGTCATTATGATGTCATTACCGGTCATTATGAAGTCATTCCCTGTCATTATGATGTCATTACCGGTCATTATGATGTCATTCCCTGTCATTATGATGTCATTACCGGTCATTATGATGCCATTCCCTACATTTTCTGTCTATTTAGAACATACTAGAAAAAGACCATTCCTCATTGAGAACTGCTAGAGTGATCAAGCGATCTAACCAATGTGTGTCTCTCCATGGAGAAGTAATTTATCCCCATCTCCTCCACTAGGTGGCGCCTTCACTAATTCAACGGCCATATAAAGTAAGATACTTAGTTCATGATTATGGCTGTTGAAATGTCTGGCAACAGGTGATTTTCCATCATGATTATGGCTGTTGAAATGTCTGGCAACAGGTGATTTTCCATCATGATTATGGCTGTTGAAATGCCTGGCAACAGGAGATAGACTCACCAAATTGACAGGAGTTTCATTCTGGAGTGGGACTATCCCTTTAAGGTCAAGGGAGGCTCAGCTAGCTCCACCCACTTCAGGCAGCTTCCAGAAGGTGTCCGTCAGGGATTTGGCTCCGCCCTCGTCTGCCCTTTCGACCTCCCCCGAGAAAGATCCATTTAAGACACAACTCATCCATCAATCATCCTGAGACATCTTTAAGACATACCTCATGCTCTCTGTCATCCCTCGTCCTATTTCAGTCTCACTAAGTGGTGAGGTGGGATTCCCGTAGACTTCCTCTTGGCTGGGGGGGGATACCCCTCAATCTCCCCATTCCATAAAGCTCTGCTTCCCTCTGAGCTACATTAGTCTTTGACCTCACCGTAATGTAGACCGTGGTATTTGGTGATCCAAACAAACAAGGGAACCAGATAACTGTTTTTAATTAGGCCTCATTTATAAGTGTCCCTACAAGGAGACTAAATCAGACTGTTACTAATCGTTGCAAAACATCAAGAACACCTGCTACAGATATACCAGAGTCAAGCCAACACAGGTCACCACTCAGGTCAGATAGTACAGCCACATACACTGAGTGGACAAAACATTAAGAACACCTGCTACAGCTGACTTCTCTTTGCTCGTAGCTGACTTCTCTTTGCTCGTAGCTGACTTCTCTTTGCTCGTAGCTGACTTCTCTTTGCTCGTAGCTGACTTCTCTTTGCTAGTAGCTGACTTCTCTTTGCTCAGCTGACTTCTCTTTGCTCAAGCTGACTTCTCTTTGCTCGTAGCTGACTTCAGCTCGTAGCTGACTTCTCTTTGCTCGTAGCTGACTTCTCTTTGCTAGTAGCTGACTTCTCTTTCTCGTAGCTGACTTCTCTTTGCTCGTAGCTGACTTCTCTTTAGGTAGCTGACTTCTCTTTGCTCGTAGCTGACTTCTCTTTGCTCGTAGCTGACTTCTCTTTGCTAGTAGCTGACTTCTCTTTGCTCGTAGCTGACTTCTCTTTGCTCGTAGCTGACTTCTCTTTGCTAGTAGCTGACTTCTCTTTGCTCGTAGCTGACTTCTCTTTGCCGGCAGTTGAAACAAACTGAAACATTGAACAACAACCTGGCTTGTGAACAAGTCAAGATAAACACTTTCAAATCAACCAGAGCAACGTTTCTGCCTTGTGGCAGCGCTTCTATAAAAAATCTGTCTTTCAGCACTTCACTCATAGTCCACAAACCAGGCAGTGTTGCTGCACGAGGAGGGCTTTAGGTTTCCTAATTCTTTGTTTGCGATTACCAGCTATGAAAAACAAATGGCAGAAATAATTTGAAAACGGCTACCTCACAGTTAATTTTTTGCCATAAATGTGCTCATACTTGACTTATAACATTATTTTAATTTGAAAATGCGAGTGGAATGCTGGCACTGTGTAGCCCTGACCCCTGACCCCTGACCACCCGCCAATGTGACTGATGAAGTAAACATATTTACCAGCCATTGCCAACATCTACCCACATTTGCCTGGTGGCTGGTGTTCATTTCAGGCCCTGTCCTCAGTTGCTTCATGACTCTAAAACCTAATTAAAATAAACATATTTGAGCCAAAAGTTCATATCCTATCTTAGTATATCAGGGAGATGGAGTTGACAGTTTACGGTGATTTAGATATTGTTTGTTTAAATCTAAAATGTGTTTGTGTGTGTTTCAGATGGTTCCATCTCTAAATATAGAGTCGGGTTGGTGTTTTTTTATTTTTCCTTTATTTAACCAGGCAAGTAAGTTAAGAACAAATTCATATTTTCAATGACAGCCTAGTGGGTTAACTGCCTGTTCAGGGGCAGAACGACAGATTTGTACCTTGTCAGCTCGGGGATTTGAACTTGCAACCTTTCGGTTACTAGTCCAACACTCTAACCACTAGGCTACCTGCCGTGTGATGAAGGATTCTGACTCTCATAGTCTTAAAACCTCGACTCTGAGACGACCCAGGAGGATTCTGATCAGTCTTAAAACCTCGACTCTGAGACGACCCAGCAGGATTCTGATCAGTCTTAAAACCTTGACTCTGAGACGACCCAGGAGGGTTCTGATCAGTATTAAAACCTCGACTCTGAGACGACCCAGGAGGATTCTGATCAGTATTAAAACCTCGACTCTGAGACGACCCAGCAGACGACCCAGGAGGATTCTGATCAGTATTAAAACCTTGACTCTGAGACGACCCAGCAGGATTCTGACTCTCATAGTCTTAAAACCTCGACTCTGAGACGACCCAGGAGGATTCTGATCAGTCTTAAAACCTCGACTCTGAAACGACCCAGGAGGATTCTGATCAGTATTAAAATCTCGACTCTGAGACGACCCAGGAGGATTCTGATCAGTCTTAAATCCTCGACTCTGAAAAATCGACCCAGGAGGATTCTGATCAGTATTAAAACCTCGACTCTGAGACGACCCAGGAGGGTTCTGATCAGTATTAAAACCTCGACTCTGAGACGACCCAGCAGACGACCCAGGAGGATTCTGATCAGTATTAAAACCTCGACTCTGAGACGACCCAGGAGGATTCTGATCAGTCTTAAATCCTCGACTCTGAAACGACCCAGGAGGATTCTGATCAGTATTAAAACCTCGACTCTGAGACGACCCAGGAGGGTTCTGATCAGTATTAAAACCTCGACTCTGAGACGACCCAGCAGACGACCCAGGAGGATTCTGATCAGTATTAAAACCTCGACTCTGAGACGACCCAGGAGGATTCTGATCAGTCTTAAAACCTCGACTCTGAGACGACCCAGGAGGAATCTGATCAGTCTTAAAACCTCGACTCTGAGACGACCCAGCAGGATTCTGATCAGTCTTAAAACCTTGACTCTGAGACGACCCAGGAGGGTTCTGATCAGTATTAAAACCTCGACTCTGAGACGACCCAGGAGGATTCTGATCAGTATTAAAACCTCGACTCTGAGACGACCCAGCAGACGACCCAGGAGGATTCTGATCAGTATTAAAACCTCGACTCTGAGACGACCCAGCAGGATTCTGACTCTCATAGTCTTAAAACCTCGACTCTGAGACGACCCAGGAGGATTCTGATCAGTCTTAAAACCTCGACTCTGAAACGACCCAGGAGGATTCTGATCAGTATTAAAATCTCGACTCTGAGACGACCCAGGAGGATTCTGATCAGTCTTAAATCCTCGACTCTGAAACGACCCAGGAGGATTCTGATCAGTATTAAAACCTCGACTCTGAGACGACCCAGGAGGGTTCTGATCAGTATTAAAACCTCGGACAGTATTTCAAGACGGACCCCTATAGAAAACACTTCGTCTCGTGATTAATTTGATCGCTTAGTAACGTTTACTAATACCTAAAGTTGCATTACAAAAGTATTTCGAAGTGTTTTGTGAAAGTTTATCGTCTACTTTTTTAATTTAAAAAAATGACGTTACGTTATAAGACGCTATTTTTTTCGTTTATCACACAGTCTTCGTAGATCGATATCTAGGCTATATATGGACCGATTTAATCGAAAAAAAGACCCAATAGTGATTATGGGACATCTAGGAGTGCCAACAAAGAAGATGGTCAAAGGTAATGAATGTTTTATATTTTATTTGTGCGGTTTGTGTAGCGCCGACTATGCTAATTATTTTGTTTACGTCCCCTGCAGGTCTTTTGGGGTGTTACATGCTATCAGATAATAGCTTCTCATGCTTTCGCCGAAAAGCATTTTAAAAATCTGACTTGTTGCCTGGATTCACAACGAGTGTAGCTTTAATTCAATACCCTGCATGTGTATTTTAATGAACGTTTGAGTTTTAACTAATACTATTAGCATTTAGCGTAGCGCATTTGCATTTCCAGAGCTCTAGATGGGACGCCTGCGTGCCAGGTAGGAGCAAGAGGTTAAAACCTCGACTCTGAGACGACCCAGCAGGATTCTGATCAGTCTTAAAACCTCGACTCTGAGACGACCCAGCAGGATTCTGATCAGTCTTAAAACCTCGACTCTGTGACGACACAGCAGGATTCTGATCAGTCTTAAAACCTTGACTCTGAGACGACCCAGCAGTATTCTGATCAATCTTAAATCCTCGACTCTGAGACGACCCAGGAGGATTCTGATCAGTCTTAAAACCTCGACTCTGAGACGACCCAGCAGGATTCTGATCAGTCTTAAAACCTTGACTCTGAGACGACCCAGGAGGATTCTGATCAGTCTTAAAACCTCGACTCTGAGACGACCCAGCAGGATTCTAATCAGTATTAAAACCTTGACTCTGAGACGACCCAGGAGGATTCTGATCAGTCTTAAAACCTCGACTCTGAGACGACCCAGCAGGTTTCTGATCAGTCTTAAAACCTCGACTCTGAGACGACCCAGCAGGATTCTGATCAGTCTTAAAACCTTGACTCTGAGACGACCCAGGAGGATTCTGATCAGTCTTAAAACCTTGACTCTGAGACGACCCAGCAGGATTCTGATCAGTCTTAAAACCTTGACTCTGAGACGACCCAGGAGGATTCTAATCAGTATTAAAACCTCCACTCTGAGACGACCCAGGAGGATTCTGATCAGTCTTAAAACCTCGACTCTGAAACTTCCTAAGATTCAGCAACAAGAAGAAGAGACAAAATACTTAATTAATCATTGATTGGTTAAGTACGAGATGGAACACCAGGTGAAGGTGGAGGGTTGACCCCCAAAACCACACTGACCAAATAAAACCAAGGACTGCAGTAGATAGGTGATGGTTTTTGGTTTGATAAAGGGTTTTAAAAGGGGTCTTCAACTCCACTGTGAGGCGGTCCATATGGGGAATGAACGAGGGCTGTGGAAGGGTGTCTAAGGGGGTCAGGATTTCATTACAGCACTTAGCTTTGACAGACTGTTAGCGGGGAAAAATATGTTGTTACCAAACATGGTTCGGGGAGGAGTGAAGTTAGGGAGAGGGGGAGAGAGATAAAAACTCAAGTGTTGGACTTGGGGTTTTACAAAGTGTGGGAGAGCCTGAGCCTGTAGAGAGTGCTGGCTGTACCATTAGTAGAGACTGAGCCTGTAGAGAGTGCTGGCTGTACCATTAGAAGAGACTGAGCCTGTAGAGAGTGCTGGCTGTACCATTAGAAGAGACTGAGCCTGTAGAGAGTGCTGGCTGTACCATTAGTAGAGACTGAGCCTGTAGAGAGTGCTGGCTGTACCATTAGAAGAGACTGAGCCTGTAGAGAGTGCTGGCTGTACCATTAGAAGAGACTGAGCCTGTAGAGAGTGCTGGCTGTACCATTAGAAGAGACTGAGCCTGTAGAGAGTGCTGGCTGTACCATTAGTAGAGACTGAGCCTGTAGAGAGTGCTGGCTGTACCATTAGTAGCGACTGAGCCTGTAGAGAGTACTGGCTGTACCATTAGAAGAGACTGAGCCTGTAGAGAGTGCTGGCTGTACCATTAGAAGAGACTGAGCCTGTAGAGAGTGCTGGCTGTACCATTAGTAGAGACTGAGCCTGTAGAGAGTGCTGGCTGTACCATTAGAAGAGACTGAGCCTGTAGAGAGGGCTGGCTGTACCATTAGAAGAGACTGAGCCTGTAGAGAGGGCTGGCTGTACCATTAGAAGAGACTGAGCCTGTAGAGAGTGCTGGCTGTACCATTAGAAGAGACTGAGCCTGTAGAGAGTGCTGGCTGTACCATTAGAAGAGACTGAGCCTGTAGAGAGTGCTGGCTGTACCATTAGTAGAGACTGAGCCTGTAGAGAGTGCTGGCTGTACCATTAGAAGAGACTGAGCCTGTAGAGAGGGCTGGCTGTACCATTAGAAGAGACTGAGCCTGTAGAGAGGGCTGGCTGTACCATTAGAAGAGACTGAGCCTGTAGAGAGTGCTGGCTGTACCATTAGAAGAGACTGAGCCTGTAGAGAGTGCTGGCTGTACCATTAGTAGAGACTGAGCCTGTAGAGAGTGCTGGCTGTACCATTAGTAGAGACTGAGCCTGTAGAGAGTGCTGGCTGTACCATTAGAAGAGACTGAGCCTGTAGAGAGTGCTGGCTGTACCATTAGAAGAGACTGAGCCTGTAGAGAGTGCTGGCTGTACCATTAGAAGAGACTGAGCCTGTAGAGAGGGCTGGCTGTACCATTAGAAGAGACTGAGCCTGTAGAGAGTGCTGGCTGTACCATTAGTAGAGACTGAGCCTGTAGTGAGTACTGGCTGTACCATTAGTAGAGACTGAGCCTGTAGAGAGTGCTGGCTGTACCTTTTTTATGGATCCTTTAGGCACAAATCACAAAGATGAGAAGGACACTGCTTTCATTACAGTAGAGGAGGAGGAGGAGGAGAAAGATGATAGCGAGACAACAGTGATAGACGGTGAGGAGGAATCAGATGACAATGAAGAAGCAGAAGACACTAACTCCCGCTGTAGCACCGAAGCGACTGACGAAGACATTATCGGTGAGTCATTGACATCATTTTATAATGCCTAGATACTCAGACTCAATCATTTAACAACACAAGTCTACCATTGACAGTACACACCCAGGAAATAGAAATGGTATGATCCATGTGAATGAGTGGTTTGTTCCATTCCTGTGTAGAGGAGCTGGACACCAAGGATACAGGAGATGCCCAGCTGGATAATACCCACGTCCCCTGGATACGACTGGACAGAGAGGTCTACTTCTATGCTGGGCACAAAATCAACATCGTCGAGGCAATGGACTCCCATGGCGGAGTGATATGGCCAGCAGTGAGTACAGTTCTACACTACATGTGGCGTTGTCGGCAGGATGAATCACTACTTTTGAAGTAGTTTGACAGGATAAATCACTACATCAGGATAAATCACTACATTTGAAGTAGTTTGACAGGATAAATCACTACATTTGGAGTAGTTTGACAGGATAAATCACTACATTTGGTGTTGTCAGCAGGATAAATCACTACATTTGGCGTTGTCAGCAGGATAAATCACTACATTTGAAGTAGTCCGCAGGATAAATCACTACATTTGGCGTTGTCCGCAGGATAAATCACTACATTTGGCGTTGTCCGCAGGATAAATCACTACATTTGGCGTTGTCCGCAGGATAAATCACTACATTTGGCGTTGTCCGCAGGATAAATCACTACATTTGGCGTTGTCCGCAGGATAAATCACTACATTTGGCGTTGTCCGCAGGATAAATCACTACATTTGGCGTTGTCCGCAGGATAAATCACTACATTTGGCGTTGTCAGCAGGATAAATCACTACATTTGGCGTTGTCCGCAGGATAAATCACTACATTTGGCATTGTCAGCAGGATAAATCACTACATTTGGCGTTGTCAGCAGGATAAATCAATGCACCAAACACTCACATGGAACAACAGGTGTCTTCTGGCCTTCCTATTCAGATTGCTCTTCTACAGGGAAACAGACAAATGGACTACTGCCACCTAGTGGTGGACTACTGCCCCCTAGTGGTGGACTACTGCCCCCTAGTGGTGGACTACTGCCTCCTAGTGGTGGACTACTGCCACCTAGTGGTGGACTACTGTCACCTAGTGGTGGACTACTGCCACCTAGTGGTGGACTACTGCCTCCTAGTGGTGGACTACTGTCACCTAGTTGTGGACTACTGTCACCTAGTGGCGGACTACTGCCCCCTAGTGGTGGACTACTGTCACCTAGTGGCAGACTTCTATAAAGGTCCTACCTGCAACACGTGATGGACCACTAGGTGGTGATAGGCTACACATAGTAATATAATGTATTTGCTCCCCTGCAGGCGTTGGCTCTATGTAACTACCTGGAGACCAATACTGATGTGATAGATCTGAAAGGAAAGCAGGTTTTGGAACTGGGATCAGGAACAGGATTAGTGTCTATCGTCGCCAGTCTACTGGGTAAGTCTTACTGATTTCCTTTGATTTTTAGACTCTAATCCCATCAGCTGCTGTATCTGGTGATAACTGACTACAAAATACATCTTTCTTCTTCTTCTTCTTCTTAAGAAGCTCCTTATGTAATGTGTCCACAGGTGCCCAGGTGACGGCCACCGACCTCCCGGACGTCCTTAGTAATCTTAGATACAACTTGCTCCGAAACACCAGAGGGCGTTCTAAATATACACCTGAGGTGACAGCTCTGTCCTGGGGTCCTGAGGTGGAACGCACTTACCCACGATCCGTGTATCGCTATGACTACGTTCTGGCGGCTGACGTGGTGTATCACCACGATTTAGAGGAGCTGTTGGTTACCATGAATTACTTCTGTCGTCCAGGAAACACTCTGATCTGGGCCAACAAGGTCCGCCTCAAGACAAACCTGGTATTCACTGAAGACTTCAAGAACACATTCAACACCACCCTGCTGGCTGAGATGGGAGAGGTTAAGATCTTCAAGGCCACATGTAAAAGGTAGGAATTATGGAAAGAAGGATGAGGAACTACTGCCGACTGTAACCAAGACTCTTTTCGTCTTCCTCTGAGAAATGCTTGAAGACAGAAGGCGGCCATCTTGGCTAATGATAATGAACGTTGATGGACTACTGATGTTGTTGTTGATGTTTGATTTCTACTTTCTAATGATCTACTATATATAGTGCTTTATTGTTTACTTTGTTTTTACACACGTACTTAGATAGTTGATATTAATATTAAAATGTATGCACTTCGCTGTCTTGTTTCAGTTTGTATGGTCAAATAATAATAATAATAATACCAATAATGATAATAACAATAATAATACCAATAAGAATAATAATAATAATAACAATAATACCAATAATAATAATAATAATAATAATAATAACAATAATAATAATAACAATAACAACAATAATAACAATAACAATAATAATAACAATAACAATCATAATAACAATAATAATAACAACAATAATAATAATAACAATAATAATAATAACAATAATAATAATAACAATAATAATAATAATAACAACAATAATAATAATAACAATAATAATAATAATAATAACAATAATAATAATAACAATACTAATAACAATACCAATAATAATAATAATAATACCAATAACAATAATAATACCAATAATAATAATACCAATAATAATACCAATAATAATAATAATAATAATAATAACAATAATAATAATAACAATAACAACAATAATAACAATAACAATAATAATAACAATAATAATCATAATAACAATAATAATAACAACAATAATAATAATAACAACAATAATAATAACAATAATAATAATAACAATAATAATAATAATAACAACAATAATAATAATAACAATAATAATAACAACAATAATAATAATAATAATAATACCAATAATAATAATAATAATAATAATACCAATAATAATAATAATACCAATAATAATAATAATAATACCAATAATAATAATAATACCAATAATAATAATAATACCAATAATAATAATAATAATAATAACAATAATAATAATAACAATAACAACAATAATAACAATAACAATAATAATAACAATAACAATCATAATAACAATAATAATAACAACAATAATAATAATAACAATAATAATAATAACAATAATAATAATAATAACAACAATAATAATAATAACAATAATAATAATAATAACAACAATAATAATAATAACAATACTAATAACAATACCAATAATAATAATAATAATACCAATAACAATAATAATACCAATAATAATAATACCAATAATAATACCAATAATAATAATAATAATAATAATAACAATAATAATAATAACAATAACAACAATAATAACAATAACAATAATAATAACAATAATAATCATAATAACAATAATAATAACAACAATAATAATAATAATAACAATAATAATAACAATAATAATAATAACAATAATAATAATAATAACAACAATAATAATAATAACAATAATAATAACAACAATAATAATAATAATAATAATACCAATAATAATAATAATAATGGATATCGTAAGTATGCTGCTGGTGGACCTGAGAAATACATAACACACTCACAATGGGAGACAATTAGTCTTCCATATCTTTTTATTCTGAATTATTTTCCCATTTGTGACATAATTCCATTACAGTTACTATGATGACAAAATAGTGTGTTGGTATTTTCCATATGTGGCCGAATAAAAATATTGATATAAAATTATACTAAATGTAACCGAGTTAAGAACATACTGTAAACTTACTCTTCACAGCTAGCTTGAAAGGTTAGATTATTTTTTAAACGACTAGCTAATTTAACTAGCTAAACAGAAAAAGCTAGGCTAACATTACTTTAATTCGCCACTTTACAAGCTAGCCAGCTAACTCTTCAAATAAACATACCAGATATATGACAGAAAGAGATACTGTATATGCTGACCTGGTCAGAAAATCTAAATGTCAAACAACATACTGGTACGTTGGTTGGTCACAGTACAACAATACTACAACAACATACTGGAATGGGGGTTGGTCACAGTACAACAATACTACAACAACATACTGGAATGGGGGTTGGTCACAGTACAACAATACTACAACAACATACTGGAATGGGGGTTGGTCACAGTACAACAATACTACAACAACATACTGGAATGGGGGTTGGTCACAGTACAACAATACTACAACAACATACTGGAATGGGGGTTGGTCACAGTACAACAATACTACAACAACATACTGGAATGGGGGTTGGTCACAGTACAACAATACTACAACAACATACTGGAATGGGGGTTGGTCACAGTACAACAATACTACAACAACATACTGGAATGGGGGTTGGTCACAGTACAACAATACTACAACAACATACTGGAATGGGGTTGGTCACAGTACAACAATACTACAACAACATACTGGAATGGGGTTGGTCACAGTACAACAATACTACAACAACATACTGGAATGGGTGTTGGTCACAGTACAACAATACTACAACAACATACTGGAATGGGGGTTGGTCACAGTACAACAATACTACAACAACATACTGGAATGGGGGTTGGTCACAGTACAACAATACTACAACAACATACTGGAATGGGTGTTGGTCACAGTACAACAATACTACAACAACATACTGGAATGGGGGTTGGTCACAGTACAACAATACTACAACAACATACTGGAATGGGGGTTGGTCACAGTACAACAATACTACAACAACATACTGGAATGGGGTTGGTCACAGTACAACAATACTACAACAACATACTGGAATGGGGGTTGGTCACAGTACAACAATACTACAACAACATACTGGAATGGGGGTTGGTCACAGTACAACAATACTACAACAACATACTGGAATGGGGGTTGGTCACAGTACAACAATACTACAACAACATACTGGAATGGGGGTTGGTCACAGTACAACAATACTACAACAACATACTGGAATGGGGGTTGGTCACAGTACAACAATACTACAACAACATACTGGAATGGGGGTTGCCTCCAAGCTGTCATTTGAATCAGTTCACCCGGCAACCTCTGCCCTCTATGATAGGTTAAATCTAGAAATGTCTTGCTATTGGTTACCAAGTCAAAACCAGTATAAAAGGTCACAGTACAACAATACCACAACAGAATCAGACACTGACATCACTCCCTCTCTCTGTGGACCAGCCATTTCCTTTGGCCCTGTCCCCCTCATCAGACCCCCTCATGCCGAGCTATGTAGGGCAGAGGCAGGGGCATACCAAGGACCTCTGACAAAAGGGTTTCAGGCTGGATTAGATTTGGTTTTAACGGTCATATCAGAAACCCGAGAGCTGGCGTATTCAGGTCAAATTCTCTTAGCCGGGCCAAACGCTGACGAAATCAAAACCGTTCTTGATGGAGGTTAAGAGTTAAAATCCCCCATGTATCCTAGTCCATAGTGGCACCTGGTTTATGTGTATTTATAGGTATTCCCCATGTTTATGTATAGGTATTCCCCATGTTTATGTATATTCACCATGTTTATGTATAGGTATTCACCATGTTTATGTATATTCCCCATGTTTATGTATATTCACCATGTTTATGTATATTCACCATGTTTATGTATAGGTATTCACCATGTTTATGTATAGGTATTCACCATGTTTATGTATAGGTATTCACCATGTTTATGTATATTCACCATGTTTATGTATATTCACCATGTTTATGTATAGGTATTCCCCATGTTAATGTATAGGTATTCACCATGTTTATGTATATTCACCATGTTTATGTATATTCACCATGTTTATGTATAGGTATTCACCATGTTTATGTATAGGTATTCACCATGTTTATGTATAGGTATTCCCCATGTTTATGTATAGGTATTCACCATGTTTATGTATAGGTATTCACCATGTTTATGTATATTCACCATGTTTATGTATATTCACCATGTTTATGTATAGGTATTCCCCATGTTAATGTATAGGTATTCACCATGTTTATGTATAGGTATTCCCCATGTTTATGTATATTCACCATGTTTATGTATAGGTATTCACCATGTTTATGTATAGGTATTCACCATGTTTATGTATAGGTATTCACCATGTTTATGTATATTCCCCATGTTTATGTATAGGTATTCCCCATGTTTATGTATATTCACCATGTTTATGTATAGGTATTCACCATGTTTATGTATATTCCCCATGTTTATGTATATTCCCCATGTTTATGTATAGGTATTCCCCATGTTTATGTATATTCACCATGTTTATGTATAGGTATTCACCATGTTTATGTATATTCCCCATGTTTATGTATATTCTCCATGTTTATGTATAGGTATTCTCCATGTTTATGTATAGGTATTCTCCATGTTTATGTATAGGTATTCACCATGTTTATGTATAGGTATTCCCCATGTTTATGTATAGGTATTCCCCATGTTTATGTATATTCCCCATGTTTATGTATATTCACCATGTTTATGTATAGGTATTCCCCATGTTTATGTATATTCCCCATGTTTATGTATATTCACCATGTTTATGTATAGGTATTCCCCATGTTTATGTATAGGTATTCACCATGTTTATGTATAGGTATTCCCCATGTTTATGTATATTCACCATGTTTATGTATAGGTATTCCCCATGTTTATGTATAGGTATTCTCCATGTTTATGTATAGGTATTCTCCATGTTTATGTATAGGTATTCCCCATGTTTATGTATAGGTATTCCCCATGTTTATGTATAGGTATTCCCCATGTTTATGTATAGGTATTCCCCATGTTTATGTATAGGTATTCCCCATGTTTATGTATAGGTATTCCCTATGTTTATGTATAGGTATTCACCATGTTTATGTATATTCATCATGTTTATGTATATTCACCATGTTTATGTATAGGTATTCCCCATGTTTATGTATAGGTATTCCCCATGTTTATGTATAGGTATTCCCCATGTTTATGTATAGGTATTCACCATGTTTATGTATAGGTATTCACCATGTTTATGTATATTCCCCATGTTTATGTATATTCACCATGTTTATGTATAGGTATTCCCCATGTTTATGTATATTCCCCATGTTTATGTATATTCCCCATGTTTATGTATAGGTATTCCCCATGTTTATGTATAGGTATTCACCATGTTTATGTATAGGTATTCCCCATGTTTATGTATAGGTATTCACCATGTTTATGTATAGGTATTCACCATGTTTATGTATAGGTATTCCCCATGTTTATGTATATTCACCATGTTTATGTATAGGTATTCCCCATGTTTATGTATATTCCCCATGTTTATGTATAGGTATTCACCATGTTTATGTATAGGTATTCCCCATGTTTATGTATAGGTATTCACCATGTTTATGTATATTCCCCATGTTTATGTATAGGTATTCACCATGTTTATGTATATTCCCCATGTTTATGTATAGGTATTCACCATGTTTATGTATAGGTATTCCCCATGTTTATGTATAGGTATTCACCATGTTTATGTATAGGTATTCACCATGTTTATGTATATTCACCATGTTTATGTATATTCCCCATGTTTATGTATAGGTATTCCCCATGTTTATGTATAGGTATTCCCCATGTTTATGTATAGGTATTCCCCATGTTTATGTATATTCCCCATGTTTATGTATATTCCCCATGTTTATGTATAGGTATTCTCCATGTTTATGTATAGGTATTCACCATGTTTATGTATAGGTATTCCCCATGTTTATGTATATTCACCATGTTTATGTATAGGTATTCACCATGTTTATGTATAGGTATTCACCATGTTTATGTATAGGTATTCACCATGTTTATGTATAGGTATTCCCCATGTTTATGTATAGGTATTCACCATGTTTATGTATAGGTATTCACCATGTTTATGTATAGGTATTCACCATGTTTATGTATAGGTATTCACCATGTTTATGTATAGGTATTCACCATGTTTATGTATAGGTATTCCCCATGTTTATGTATAGGTATTCACCATGTTTATGTATAGGTATTCCCCATGTTTATGTATAGGTATTCCATGTTTATGTATAGGTATTCACCATGTTTATGTATATTCACTATGTTTATGTATAGGTATTCCCCATGTTTATGTATAGGTATTCCCCATGTTTATGTATAGGTATTCCCCATGTTTATGTATATTCACCATGTTTATGTATATTCACCATGTTTATGTATAGGTATTCACCATGTTTATGTATAGGTATTCACCATGTTTATGTATAGGTATTCCATGTTTATGTATAGGTATTCACCATGTTTATGTATAGGTATTCCCCATGTTTATGTATATTCCCCATGTTTATGTATATTCCCCATGTTTATGTATAGGTATTCACCATGTTTATGTATAGGTATTCCCCATGTTTATGTATAGGTATTCCATGTTTATGTATAGGTATTCCCCATGTTTATGTATAGGTATTCCCCATGTTTATGTATAGGTATTCCATGTTTATGTATAGGTATTCACCATGTTTATGTATAGGTATTCCCCATGTTTATGTATAGGTATTCCCCATGTTTATGTATAGGTATTCCCCATGTTTATGTATAGGTATTCTCCATGTTTATGTATAGGTATTCCCCATGTTTATGTATAGGTATTCACCATGTTTATGTATATTCCCCATGTTTATGTATAGGTATTCCCCATGTTTATGTATAGGTATTCACCATGTTTATGTATAGGTATTCACCATGTTTATGTATATTCACCATGTTTATGTATATTCACCATGTTTATGTATAGGTATTCCCCATGTTTATGTATAGGTATTCACCATGTTTATGTATAGGTATTCACCATGTTTATGTATAGGTATTCCCCATGTTTATGTATAGGTATTCACCATGTTTATGTATAGGTATTCACCATGTTTATGTATATTCACCATGTTTATGTATAGGTATTCCCCATGTTTATGTATAGGTATTCCCCATGTTTATGTATAGGTATTCACCATGTTTATGTATAGGTATTCACCATGTTTATGTATAGGTATTCCCCATGTTTATGTATAGGTATTCCCCATGTTTATGTATAGGTATTCACCATGTTTATGTATAGGTATTCACCATGTTTATGTATATTCCCCATGTTTATGTATAGGTATTCACCATGTTTATGTATAGGTATTCCCCATGTTTATGTATAGGTATTCCCCATGTTTATGTATAGGTATTCCCCATGTTTATGTATAGGTATTCACCATGTTTATGTATAGGTATTCACCATGTTTATGTATAGGTATTCCCCATGTTTATGTATAGGTATTCACTATGTTTATGTATAGGTATTCCCCATGTTTATGTATAGGTATTCACCATGTTTATGTATAGGTATTCCCCATGTTTATGTATATTCACCATGTTTATGTATAGGTATTCCCCATGTTTATGTATAGGTATTCCCCATGTTTATGTATAGGTATTCACCATGTTTATGTATAGGTATTCACCATGTTTATGTATAGGTATTCCCCATGTTTATGTATAGGTATTCCCCATGTTTATGTATAGGTATTCCCCATGTTTATGTATATTCACCATGTTTATGTATATTCACCATGTTTATGTATATTCACCATGTTTATGTATAGGTATTCCCCATGTTTATGTATAGGTATTCCCCATGTTTATGTATAGGTATTCCCCATGTTTATGTATAGGTATTCCCCATGTTTATGTATATTCCCCATGTTTATGTATATTCCCCATGTTTATGTATATTCACCATGTTTATGTATAGGTATTCACTATGTTTATGTATAGGTATTCACCATGTTTATGTATATTCACTATGTTTATGTATAGGTATTCCCCATGTTTATGTATAGGTATTCACCATGTTTATGTATAGGTATTCCCCATGTTTATGTATAGGTATTCACTATGTATCCTGCTCCATAAGGCATTATAGAATGTGTTAGATAACAAATTCCATTGCGTATGCATCGGTATCCATTTCTAACAGCAAGCTCCTGTAAAAAACACTCACTAGAAATACCTGCTGTGACCAGAAAATACATCGAGCATAACTTGGTGCAACAACTCTCTGTCAAACCTCTATTTACAAACTGGGATTACTTACTTGTAAACAGAGACTGAGTAATAGTGTGTGTGTGTGTGTGTGTGTGTGTGTGTGTGTGTGTGTGTATATATATATATATCTCTCCACAGCACTGACTCAAAACTGCTATTACACATGCTGCTTGTAAACAGAGATTGGGTAATGGATAGATGTGTGTGTCAGATGGTCTCTCTAAATATAACGGTGGGTTGGTATGATGGGATGAGTGTCCAGCAAGATAAACAGTTTTAACATCTGTAGAAGGGTAGAGATAACAGTGGTAATGTCTGTAGAGGAGTAGAGATGACAGGATATCAGTTTTAATGTCTGTAGAAGGGGTAGAGATAACAGTTATAATGTCTGTAGAAGGGTAGAGATAACAGTTATAATGTCTGTAGAAGGGGTAGAGATAACAGGATAACAGTTATGTCTGTAGAAGGGGTAGAGATAACAGTTTTAATGTCTGTAGAAGGAGTAGAGATAACGGGATAACAGTGGTAATGTCTGTAGAAGGGGTAGAGATAACAGTTATAATGTCTGTAGAAGGGGTAGAGATAACAGTTATGTCTGTAGAAGACGTAGAGATAACAGTTATAATGTCTGTAGAAGACGTAGAGATAACAGTTATAATGTCTGTAGAAGACGTAGAGATAACAGTTATAATGTCTGTAGAAGGGGTAGAGATAACAGTTATAATGTCTGTAGAAGGGGTAGAGATAACAGTTATAATGTCTGTAGAAGGGGTAGAGATAACAGTTATAATGTCTGTAGAAGGGGTAGAGATAACAGTTATAATGTCTGTAGAAGGGGTAGAGATAACAGTTATAATGTCTGTAGAAGGAGTAGAGATAACAGGATAACAGTTATGTCTGTAGAAGGAGTAGAGATAACAGTTATAATGTCTGTAGAAGGGGTAGAGATAACAGTTATAATGTCTGTAGAAGGGGTAGAGATAACAGTTATAATGTCTATAGAGGGGGTAGAGATAACAGTTATGTCTGTAGAAGGAGTAGAGATAACAGGATAACAGTTATAATGTCTGTAGAAGGGGTAGAGATAACAGTTATAATGTCTATAGAGGGGGTAGAGATAACAGTTATAATGTCTGTAGAAGGAGTAGAGATAACAGGATAATAGTTAACCTGTTATCTAGACCTTTTACAGACGAACAGTTAACTAAAAGTCTAGAGAAGCCACTCATAATGTCTGTAATGTGGGAGAGGAGAGAGATGAGGGAATATTGACAAACGTGATCTGAAAGAGGCTGCACTGATTGTCTTTCCAAGCTATATTGGCCTTTATATTTTGATATAATTGGGATGAGATGGTAGTCTAGACAAGAGTTTCTGACTGAGGCAATGCATGATGGTAGAAGGGTGTGTATGGTAGTCTAGCCAGAGTTTCTGACTGAGGCAGTGCATGATGGTAGAAGGGTGTGTATGGTAGTCTAGACAAGAGTTTCTGACTGAGGCAGTGCATGATGGTAGAAGGGTGTGTATGGTAGTCTAGCCAGAGTTTCTGACTGAGGCAATGCATGATGGTAGAAGGGTGTGTATGGTAGTCTAGCCAGAGTTTCTGACTGAGGCAATGCATGATGGTAGAAGGGTGTGTATGGTAGTCTAGCCAGAGTTTCTGACTGAGGCAGTGCATGATGGTAGAAGGGTGTGTATGGTAGTCTAGACAGAGTTTCTGACTGAGGCAGTGCATGATGGTAGAAGGGTGTGTATGGTAGTCTAGCCAGAGTTTCTGACTGAGGCAGTGCATGATGGTAGAAGGGTGTGTATGGTAGTCTAGCCAGAGTTTCTGACTGAGGCAATGCATGATGGTAGAAGGGTGTGTATGGTAGTCTAGCCAGAGTTTCTGACTGAGGCAATGCATGATGGTAGAAGGGTGTGTATGGTAGTCTAGACAAGAGTTTCTGACTGAGGCAATGCATGATGGTAGAAGGGTGTGTATGGTAGTCTAGCCAGAGTTTCTGACTGAGGCAATGCATGATGGTAGAAGGGTGTGTATGGTAGTCTAGCCAGAGTTTCTGACTGAGGCAGTGCATGATGGTAGAAGGGTGTGTATGGTAGTCTAGCCAGAGTTTCTGACTGAGGCAATGCATGATGGTAGAAGGGTGTGTATGGTAGTCTAGCCAGAGTTTCTGACTGAGGCAATGCATGATGGTAGAAGGGTGTGTATGGTAGTCTAGCCAGAGTTTCTGACTGAGGCAGTGCATGATGGTAGAAGGGTGTGTATGGTAGTCTAGACATACACACACCTGCTCATTTTAAAAATGGCTAACGATCCCTAACCACTACTTAGCTAACTTTAGCAATTCATCTTTTACAGTCAACTCAGCATAACGATAGCAGTCGACAGGCAGAAAGAAACAGCCCGTCAAAATGTTACAACGCAACTATCTGAACGATTGGAAACTAATTTCATGCCGGTAAGATTTTTACAATGACGTCCTGCACTAACGGTTCATATATTCACTACATGTCATAATTCATTGGTTTCACTTTAAACTGATTCATCCTAACTAGTTTAGTAACATTGGCTTACTTGAAGCTTCAGAAGGCCTTGTTCTCTCAATCGCGTTTCGGGACTGTTGCCTAGCGACGGTCCATCTCCCAAATATGTCCCACATACAACAACAAAAAGGCTCAAAATGGGTTCCACGATGTAACGCTTCAGTTTCCTTTTCTTTAAAAACATGTACTTGGAAAATTTGGATTGATATTAAATATTTAAAAAATATATGCGCTTTGTTGTCTTTGTTCCAGTTTCTATGGTCAAATATAAATGGGTTCTGGATATAGGAAGTCCTAAGTAGTCTACTGGTGGATCAGATAACTACATAAGACACTCATAAGACACTCATAAGACACTCATAAGACACTCATAAGACACTCATAAGACACTCATAAGACACTCATACAATTACTCTTCCAAATATTTTTATTCATTTGTGACATAATTCCATTACAGTGACAACAAAACTGTGTGTTGGTACTTTCCACATGTCGTCCAGGAAGAATATGGTTATAAAATAATACTAAAAAGTACATTTCCTTAAAATCTTAACATTCCGTAAAATATTGTCGTTTAATTGACTACGTTTTTGAGTTGTAATATAAATACAAGTGTTAACCTATTCCCTATAGAGTGCACTGCTTTCAAATCACAGCCGTACGAAACCCCCGCGGGGCTCTAGTCACAAGAAGTGCACTATATAGGGAATAGGGTGGTGTTTGGGCCACACCCAGAGCGATATGAGGAGGTTGTTCTGATCGATCTGGAGTCAAGAGTTGGACGGCGCTGACGGTCCCGTGGTTGATTAAAGTTAAGGCCATTAGGAGGGACTGTCGTTGGCAACGAGAAGACAGAATGAGACAGATGAACCCTGAACTTCAGACCGTAACTAAAACCTCAAATGCTTAATTTACAGTACAGAGAAAGGAGGTAGGGAAGGAGGGAGGAAAGGAGGGAAGGAGGGAGGAAAGGAGGGGGGAAACAAAAGCAAGGACAGGATCACAGTGGAATCCTGACAATGAGGGAGGCTCTTTCCAGCGATTCCAAAGAGAGGACGGACACACACACACACACACACACACACACACGCACGCACGCACGCACGCGCACACACACACACACACACACACACACATTTAAACATCGCTCAGGGAGAATAATAACATGTCATATTGCCTGTTTATAATGTGTATTATGCCGCGTGTCGGTACCTTTCTACAGACCGGGTTCATTCAGGAGGGTGAAACATTCAGAACAAAAATATCAGATAAAGATGAAACGACCCAATCCGTTCTGGGACTTCATCTTTCTATCTACAACTGAACAACAGTGGAGGGTTTTTATTTTAACAAGAAGCTCTGAAAATGTGTCTGGGTTGAAATCTTCAAGACTGGGTAGAAAAAAAAAAAACCGCTGACTGTGTGTGTGTGTGTGTGTGTGTGTGTGTGTGTGTGTGTGTGTGTGTGTGTGTGTGTGTGTGTGTGTGTGTGTGTGTGTGTGTGTGTGTGTGTGTAACAGAGTGTCTAGAAGGGAGTGTAGTCGGCAGGGTACATGATGGGCAGCCAGTTCTCCGTGAAAGTGGCACAGTGCATCCAGCCCAAGGACCGCATTACCTGGGAACAAACAGGACGTGATGTCACCATACAGGAAGTAGATTGCTATCTGAATGTCTCTGAGCTTTAGGCTCTTTGTTCAAGTGATACAGACAGATTAAACACTGCTAATCTAAGACTAACAGGAAGTAGATGTATTGGGTAGTTGGACTGAGGCTGTAAAACGTGACTAACAGGAAGTAGATGTATCAGGTAGTTGGACTGAGGCTGTAAAACAGGACTAACAGGAAGTAGATGTATCAGGTAGTCGGACTGAGGCTGTAAAACAGGACTAACAGGAAGTAGATGTATCAGGTAGTTGGACTGAGGCTGTAAAACATGACTAACAGGAAGTAGATGTATCAGGTAGTTGGACTGAGGCTGTAAAGCATGACTAACAGGAAGGAGATGTATCAGGTAGTTGGACTGAGGCTGTAAAACAGGACTAACAGGAAGTAGATGTATCAGGTAGTTGGACTGAGGCTGTAAAACAGGACTAACAGGAAGTAGATGTATCAGGTAGTTGGACTAAGGCTGTAAACCATGACTAACAGGAAGTAGATGTATCAGGAAGTTGGACTGAGGCTGTAAAACAGGACTAACAGGAAGTAGATGTATCAGGTAGTTGGACTGAGGCTGTAAAACATGACTAACAGGAAGTAGATGTATCAGGTAGTTGGACTGAGGCTGTAAAACATGACTAACAGGAAGTAGATGTATCAGGTAGTTGGACTGAGGCTGTAAAACATGACTATCAGGAAGTAGATGTATCAGGTAGTTGGACTGAGGCTGTAAAACATGATTAACAGGAAGTAGATGTATCAGGTAGTTGGACTGAGGCTGTAAAACAGTACTAACAGGAAGTAGATGTATCAGGTAGTTGGACTGAGGCTGTAAAACATGACTAACAGGAAGTAGATGTATCAGGTAGTTGGACTGAGGCTGTAAAACAGGACTAACAGGAAGTAGATGTATCAGGTAGTTGGACTGAGGCTGTAAAACAGGACTAACAGGAAGTAGATGTATCAGGTAGTTGGACTGAGGCTGTAAAACAGGACTAACAGGAAGGAGATGTATCAGGTAGTTGGACTGAGGCTGACTAACAGGAAGTAGATGTTTCTAACCTGAATGCAGTTCTTCAAGTTCTCTCTACTGGGTTTATCTTCTACGATCTTGGAGGCAAACTTCAGGGCTCTTCCGTACATCTTATTGACTAGTGCATGTTTGTAGGAGAACGTCAACACCTGGGGAGGAAGGGGATCAAAGATGGATGATTGAGATGGATGATTCATATGTAAGTTACCGTTGACATATCATCCACTGCAAGTTAGTTGTGGCGTAAAGCCGGGGATCGTCGTGGAAACAGCTGGCCACACCTCTTCTCCTCACCTTAGAGTCCGTTAGCTCCACCCACTTCTGCAGCTCCCAGAAGGTGTCTGTCAAGGCTTTGGCCCTGCCCTGTTGGGCGTCGTCAGAGCTGGTCACCTCCTCCTCTTCAGCCCCTGTCTCTGCCCCGTCTCCGGCCTCTACGCCCCCCCCCCAGCCCCCCCAACCCCGTCCTGGGGTGGAGCAGGCAGCAGTACCAGGTCAGCCAGGGCACAGCCCTTCCTACACAGAGCATCCAGCAGGGAACATTTCTGCTTCTCCATGTCACTGCAGGAAACACACAGAAACAGGAAGTTCTATTAGATATCAAATTCTCTGTCCAATAGAAATGAGGTAAAGGGGAGTGGTTTTAACGGATTTAACAGACAGACAATCTGTTGTGACCTGACTGTCTAAGGATGAGCCCTGAATGGAGCCCTATTGCCCATAGGGCCTGGTCTAAAGTAGTGCACTACTGGTCCTCTGTAGCTCAGTTGGTAGAGCATGGTGTTTGTAACGCCAGGGTAGTGGGTTCAATCCCCGGGACCACCCATACGTAGAATGTATGCACACATGACTGTAAGTCGCTTTGGATAAAAGCGTCTGCTAAATGGCATATATTATTATTATTATTATATAGGGAATAGGGTTCTATAGGGCCCTGGTCTAAAGTAGTGCACTATATAGGGAATAGGGTTCTATAGGGCTCTGGTCTAAAGTAGTGTACTATATATAGGGAATAGGGTTCTATAGGGTCCTGGTCTAAAGTAGTGCACTATATAGGGAATAGGGTTCTATAGGGCTCTGGTCTAAAGTAGTGTACTATATATAGGGAATAGGGTTCTATAGGGTCCTGGTCTGAAGTAGTGCACTATATATAGGGAATAGGGTTCTATAGGGCCCTGGTCTAAAGTAGTGTACTATATATAGGGAATAGGGTTCTATAGGGCCCTGGTCTAAAGTAGTGTACTATATATAGGGAATAGGGTTCTATAGGGCCCTGGTCTAAAGTAGTGTACTATATATAGGGAATAGGGTTCTATAGGGTCCTGGTCTAAAGTAGTGCACTATATAGGGAATAGGGTTCTATAGGGCTCTGGTCTAAAGTAGTGTACTATATATAGGGAATAGGGTTCTATAGGGTCCTGGTCTAAAGTAGTGCACTATATAGGGAATAGGGCTCTGGTCTAAAGTAGTGCACTATATAGGGAACAGGGTTCTGGTCTAAAGTAGTGCACTATATAGGGAACAGGGTTCTGGTCTAAAGTAGTGTACTATATAGGGAACAGGGTTCCATAGGGCTCTGGTCTAAAGTAGTGTACTCTATAGGGAACAGGGTTCTATAGGGCTCTGGTCTAAAGTAGTGCACTATATAGGGAATAGGGTTCTATAGGGCTCTGGTCTAAAGTAGTGTACTATATAGGGAATAGGGTTCTATAGGGCCCTGGTCTGAAGTAGTGCACTATATAGGGAATAGGGCTCTGGTCTAAAGTAGTGCACTATATAGGGAATAGGGCTCTGGTCTAAAGTAGTGCACTATATATAGGGAATAGGGTTCTATAGGGCCCTGGTCTAAAGTAGTGCACTATATAGGGAATAGGGTTCTATAGGGCCCTGGTCTAAAGTAGTGTACTATATAGGGAATAGGGTGCCATTTGGGACCCAAACTAAGACTTAGTGGTGTACCTCTTGATGGTGGCAGCGTCAGGGCGAGGGTCGGCCTTTAAGGTGAGGTAGACTGCCAGGGCCGTCTGGTCGATCTGAGACAGAACCATGTCAGAGGCCGTTACGATGTCACCCAGGCGCTTCAGACGCTCCTACAGAGAGACATCAGGGTTAGACACGACTAGTCAACAGCAGAGAGACATCAGGGTTAGACACGACTAATCAACAGCAGAGAGACATCAGGGTTAGACACGACTAATCAACAGCAGAGAGACATCAGGGTTAGACGCGACCAATCAACAGCAGAGAGAGAGAGAGATCAGGGTTAGACGCGACCAATCAACAGCAGAGAAAGATCAGGGTTAGACGCGACCAATCAACAGCAGAGAAAGAGAGATCTGGGTTAGACGCGACCAATCAACAGCAGAGAAAGAGAGAGATCTGGGTTAGACGCGACCAATCAACAGCAGAGAGAGATAAGGGTTAGATGCGACCAATCAACAGCAGAGAGAGAGAGAGATCAGGGTTAGACGCGACCAATCAACAGCAGAGAAAGATCAGGGTTAGACGCGACCAATCAACAGCAGAGAAAGAGAGAGATCTGGGTTAGACGCGACCAATCAACAGCAGAGAGAGATAAGGGTTAGATGCGACCAATCAACAGCAGAGAGAGAGAGAGATCAGGGTTAGACGCGACCAATCAACAGCAGAGAAAGAGAGATCTGGGTTAGACGAGACCAATCAACAGCAGAGAGAGAGAGAGATCAGGGTTAGACGCGACCAATCAACAGCAGAGAGAGAGAGAGAGATCAGGGTTAGACGCGACCAATCAACAGCAGAGAGAGATCAGGGTTAGACGCGAATAATCAACAGCAGAGAAAGAGAGAGATCAGGGTTAGACGCAACCAATCAACAGCAGAGAAAGAGAGAGAGATCAGGGTTAGACGCGACCAATCAACAGCAGAGAGAGAGAGATCAGGGTTAGACGCGACCAATCAACAGCAGAGAGAGATCAGGGTTAGACGCGACCAATCAACAGCAGAGAAAGAGAGATCTGGGTTAGACGCGACCAATCAACAGCAGAGAGAGATCAGGGTTAGACGCGACCAATCAACAGCAGAGAGAGATAAGGGTTAGACGCGACCAATCAACAGCAGAGAGAGATCAGGGTTAGACGCGACCAATCAACAGCAGAGAGAGATCAGGGTTAGACACGACTAATCAACAGCAGAGAGACATCAGGGTTAGACGCGACCAATCAACAGCAGAGAGAGATCAGGGTTAGACATGACTAATTAACAGCAAAGAGAGAGAGATCAGGGTTAGACGCGACTAATCAACAGCAAAGAGAGAGAGAGAGATCAGGGTTAGACGCGACCAATCAACAGCAGAGAAAGATCAGGGTTAGACGCGACCAATCAACAGCAGAGAGAGATCAGGGTTAGACGCGACCAATCAACAGCAGAGAGAGATAAGGGTTAGACGCGACCAATCAACAGCAGAGAGAGAGAGAGAGAGATCAGGGTTAGACGCGACCAATCAACAGCAGAGAGAGATAAGGGTTAGACGCGACCAATCAACAGCAGAGAGAGAGAGATCAGGGTTAGACGCGACCAATCAACAGCAGAGAGAGAGATTAGGGTTAGACGCGACCAATCAACAGCAGAGAGAGAGAGATTAGGGTTAGACGCGACCAATCAACAGCAGAGAGAGAGAGATCAGGGTTAGACGCGACCAATCAACAGCAGAGCGAGATCAGGGTTAGACGCGAATAATCAACAGCAGAGAAAGAGAGAGATCAGGGTTAGACGCAACCAATCAACAGCAGAGAAAGAGAGAGAGATCAGGGTTAGACGCGACCAATCAACAGCAGAGAGAGAGAGATCAGGGTTAGACGCGACCAATCAACAGCAGAGAAAGAGAGATCTGGGTTAGACGCGACCAATCAACAGCAGAGAAAGATCAGGGTTAGACGCGACCAATCAACAGCAGAGAGAGATCAGGGTTAGACGCGACCAATCAACAGCAGAGAGAGAGAGAGAGATCAGGGTTAGACGCGACCAATCAACAGCAGAGAGAGATAAGGGTTAGACGCGACCAATCAACAGCAGAGAGAGAGAGAGATCAGGGTTAGACGCGACCAATCAACAGCAGAGAGAGAGAGAGATCAGGGTTAGACGCGACCAATCAACAGCAGAGAGAGAGATTAGGGTTAGACGCGACCAATCAACAGCAGAGAGAGAGAGATTAGGGTTAGACGCGACCAATCAACAGCAGAGAGAGAGACAGCAGAGAGAGAGAGATCAGGGTTAGACGCGACCAATCAACAGCAGAGAGAGAGAGATCAGGGTTAGACGCGACCAATCAACAGCAGAGAGAGATCAGGGTTAGACGCGAATAATCAACAGCAGAGAAAGAGAGAGATCAGGGTTAGACGCAACCAATCAACAGCAGAGAAAGAGAGAGAGATCAGGGTTAGACGCGACCAATCAACAGCAGAGAGAGAGAGAGATCAGGGTTAGACGCGACCAATCAACAGCAGAGAAAGAGAGATCTGGGTTAGACGCGACCAATCAACAGCAGAGAGAGATCAGGGTTAGACGCGACCAATCAACAGCAGAGAGAGATCAGGGTTAGACGCGACCAATCAACAGCAGAGAGAGATAAGGGTTAGACGCGACCAATCAACAGCAGAGAGAGAGAGAGAGATCAGGGTTAGACGCGACCAATCAACAGCAGAGAGAGATAAGGGTTAGACGCGACCAATCAACAGCAGAGAGAGAGAGAGATCAGGGTTAGACGCGACCAATCAACAGCAGAGAGAGAGATTAGGGTTAGACGCGACCAATCAACAGCAGAGAGAGAGAGATTAGGGTTAGACGCGACCAATCAACAGCAGAGAGAGAGAGAGAGATCAGGGTTAGACGCGACCAATCAACAGCAGAGAGAGAGAGATCAGGGTTAGACGCGACCAATCAACAGCAGAGAGAGATCAGGGTTAGACGCGAATAATCAACAGCAGAGAAAGAGAGAGATCAGGGTTAGACGCAACCAATCAACAGCAGAGAAAGAGAGAGAGATCAGGGTTAGACGCGACCAATCAACAGCAGAGAGAGAGAGATCAGGGTTAGACGCGACCAATCAACAGCAGAGAGAGATCAGGGTTAGACGCGACCAATCAACAGCAGAGAGAGAGAGATCAGGGTTAGACGCGACCAATCAACAGCAGAGAAAGAGAGATCTGGGTTAGACGCGACCAATCAACAGCAGAGAGAGAGAGAGAGAGAGAGAGAGAGAGATCTGGGTTAGACGCGACCAATCAACAGCAGAGAAAGAGATCAGGGTTAGACGCGACTAATCAACAGCAGAGAGAGAGAGAGAGAGAGATCAGGGTTAGACACGACCAATCAACAGCAGAGAAAGAGAGATCAGGGTTAGACGCGACCAATCAACAGCAGAGAGAGAGAGATCAGGGTTAGACGCGACCAATCAACAGCAGAGAGAGAGAGATCAGGGTTAGACGCGACCAATCAACAGCAGAGAGAGAGAGATCAGGGTTAGACGCGACCAATCAACAGCAGAGAGAGAGAGAGATCAGGGTTAGACGCGACCAATCAACAGCAGAGAAAGAGAGATCTGGGTTAGACGCGACCAATCAACAGCAGAGAGAGAGAGAGAGAGAGATCTGGGTTAGACGCGACCAATCAACAGCAGAGAAAGAGAGATCAGGGTTAGACGCGACTAATCAACAGCAGAGAGAGAGAGAGATCAGGGTTAGACGCGACCAATCAACAGCAGAGAAAGAGAGATCAGGGTTAGACACGACCAATCAACAGCAGAGAAAGAGAGATCAGGGTTAGACGCGACCAATCAACAGCAGAGAGAGATCAGGGTTAGACGCGACCAATCAACAGCAGAGAGAGAGATAAGGGTTAGACGCGACCAATCAACAGCAGAGAGAGAGAGAGATCAGGGTTAGATGCGACCAATCAACAGCAGAGAGAGAGAGAGAGATCAGGGTTAGACGCGACCAATCAACAGCAGAGAGAGATCAGGGTTAGACGCGACCAATCAACAGCAGAGAGAGAGAGAGATCAGGGTTAGACGCGACCAATCATCAGCAAAGAGAGAGAGAGAGATCAGGGTTAGACGCGACTAATCAACAGCAGAGAGAGAGAGAGATCAGGGTTAGACGCGACTAATCAACAGCAGAGAGAGAGAGAGAGATCAGGGTTAGACGCGACCAATCAACAGCAGAGAAAGATCAGGGTTAGACGCGACCAATCAACAGCAGAGAAAGAGAGAGAGCGAGAGATCAGGGTTAGACGCGACCAATAAACAGCAGAGAGAGATTAGGGTTAGACGCGACCAATCAACAGCAGAGAAAGATCAGGGTTAGACGCGACCAATCAACAGCAGAGAAAGAGAGAGAGCGAGAGATCAGGGTTAGACGCGACCAATAAACAGCAGAGAGAGATTAGGGTTAGACGCGACCAATCAACAGCAGAGAGAGAGAGAGATCAGGGTTAGACGCGACCAATCAACAGCAGAGAGAGAGAGATCAGGGTTAGACACGACCAATCAACAGCAGAGAGAGATCAGGGTTAGACGCGAATAATCAACAGCAGAGAAAGAGAGAGATCAGGGTTAGACGCAACCAATCAACAGCAGAGAAAGAGAGATCAGGGTTAGACGCGACCAATCAACAGCAGAGAGAGAGAGATCAGGGTTAGACGCGACCAATCAACAGCAGAGAGAGATCAGGGTTAGACGCGACCAATCAACAGCAGAGAGAGAGAGATCAGGGTTAGACGCGACCAATCAACAGCAGAGAAAGAGAGATCTGGGTTAGACGCGACCAATCAACAGCAGAGAGAGAGAGAGAGAGAGAGAGAGAGAGAGAGAGAGATCTGGGTTAGACGCGACCAATCAACAGCAGAGAAAGAGAGATCAGGGTTAGACGCGACTAATCAACAGCAGAGAGAGAGAGAGAGAGAGAGATCAGGGTTAGACACGACCAATCAACAGCAGAGAAAGAGAGATCAGGGTTAGACGCGACCAATCAACAGCAGAGAGAGAGAGATCAGGGTTAGACGCGACCAATCAACAGCAGAGAGAGAGAGATCAGGGTTAGACGCGACCAATCAACAGCAGAGAGAGAGAGAGATCAGGGTTAGACGCGACCAATCAACAGCAGAGAGAGAGAGAGATCAGGGTTAGACGCGACCAATCAACAGCAGAGAAAGAGAGATCTGGGTTAGACGCGACCAATCAACAGCAGAGAGAGAGAGAGAGATCTGGGTTAGACGCGACCAATCAACAGCAGAGAAAGAGAGATCAGGGTTAGACGCGACTAATCAACAGCAGAGAGAGAGAGAGAGAGAGAGAGATCAGGGTTAGACGCGACCAATCAACAGCAGAGAAAGAGAGATCAGGGTTAGACATGACCAATCAACAGCAGAGAAAGAGAGATCAGGGTTAGACGCGACCAATCAACAGCAGAGAGAGATCAGGGTTAGACGCGACCAATCAACAGCAGAGAGAGAGATAAGGGTTAGACGCGACCAATCAACAGCAGAGAGAGAGAGAGATCAGGGTTAGATGCGACCAATCAACAGCAGAGAGAGAGAGAGAGAGATCAGGGTTAGACGCGACCAATCAACAGCAGAGAGAGATCAGGGTTAGACGCGACCAATCAACAGCAGAGAGAGAGAGAGAGAGATCAGGGTTAGACGCGACCAATCATCAGCAAAGAGAGAGAGAGATCAGGGTTAGACGCGACTAATCAACAGCAGAGAGAGAGAGAGATCAGGGTTAGACGCGACTAATCAACAGCAGAGAGAGAGAGAGAGAGATCAGGGTTAGACGCGACCAATCAACAGCAGAGAAAGATCAGGGTTAGACGCGACCAATCAACAGCAGAGAAAGAGAGATCTGGGTTAGACGCGACCAATCAACAGCAGAGAAAGAGAGAGAGCGAGAGATCAGGGTTAGACGCGACCAATAAACAGCAGAGAGAGATTAGGGTTAGACGCGACCAATCAACAGCAGAGAGAGAGAGATTAGGGTTAGACGCAACCAATCAACAGCAGAGAGAGAGAGATTAGGGTTAGACGCGACTAATCAACAGCAGAGAGAGAGAGAGAGATCAGGGTTAGACACGACCAATCAACAGCAGAGAAAGAGAGATCAGGGTTAGATGCGACCAATCAACAGCAGAGAAAGAGAGATCAGGGTTAGACACGACCAATCAACAGCAGAGAAAGAGAGATCAGGGTTAGACGCGACCAATCAACAGCAGAGAGAGATCAGGGTTAGACGCGACCAATCAACAGCAGAGAGAGATGAGGGTTAGACGCGACCAATCAACAGCAGAGAGAGATCAGGGTTAGACGCGACCAATCAACAGCAGAGAGAGAGAGAGAGATCAGGGTTAGACGCGACTAATCAACAGCAGAGAGAGATCAGGGTTAGACGCGACCAATCAACAGCAGAGAGAGAGAGAGAGAGAGATCAGGGTTAGACGCGACCAATCAACAGCAGAGAGAGATCAGGGTTAGACGCGACCAATCAACAGCAGAGAGAGAGAGAGAGAGATCAGGGTTAGACGCGACCAATCATCAGCAAAGAGAGAGAGAGAGATCAGGGTTAGACGCGACTAATCAACAGCAGAGAGAGAGAGATCAGGGTTAGACGTGACTAATCAACAGCAAAGTGAGAGAGAGAAAGATCAGGGTTAGACACGACTAATCAACAGCAGAGAGAGAGATCAGGGTTAGACGCGACTAATCAACAGCAGAGAGAGAGAGAGATCAGGGTTAGACGTGACTAATCAACAGCAAAGTGAGAGAGAGAGAGATCAGGGTTAGACACGACTAATCAACAGCAGAGAGAGATCAGGGTTAGACGCGACTAATCAACAGCAAAGAGAGCGAGATCAGGGTTAGACGCGACCAATCAACAGCAGAGAGAGAGAGATCAGGGTTAGACGCGACTAATCAACAGCAGAGAGATCAGGGTTAGACGCGACTAATCAACAGCAGAGAGAGATCAGGGTTAGACGCGACTAATCAACAGCAAAGAGAGCGAGATCAGGGTTAGACGCGACCAATCAACAGCAGAGAGAGAGAGATCAGGGTTAGACGCGACCAATCAACAGCAGAGAGAGAGAGAGATCAGGGTTAGACGAGACTAATCAACAGCAGAGAGAGAGAGAGAGAGAGAGAGAGAGAGAGAGATCAAGGTTAGACACGATTAATCAACAGCAGAGAGAGAGCGAGAGAGATCAAGGTTAGACACGATTAATCAACAGCAGATAGTGTGTGTACCTTCTCAGAGTCGAGCTGGTGCAGCCTCTGAACATGTAGTGGCAGGTAGGAAGAGAAGTTCTCCTTCAGGTCATCATACAGGGAGCTGGTGTCTAACCTGGAAGTGGGGGGAGGGTAAGGGAGGAAGAGCGAGAGGTAAGGGAGGAAGAGAGAGAGAGCGAGAGGTAAGGGAGGAAGAGAGAGAGAGCGAGAGGTAAGGGAGGAAGAGAGAGAGAGGTAAGGGAGGAAGAGAGAGAGAGGTAAGGGAGGAAGAGAGAGAGAGGTAAGGGAGGAAGAGAGAGAGAGGTAAGGGAGGAAGAGAGAGAGAGGTAAGGGAGGAAGAGAGAGAGGTAAGGGAGGAAGAGAGAGGTAAGGGAGGAAGAGAGAGAGACAGAGACAGAGAGAGACAGACAGCAGGTAGAGAGACCCAAACAGACAGACTGACTGACAGCAGGTAGAGACCCAAACAGACAGAGAGAGACTGACAGCAGGTAGAGAGACCCAAACAGACAGACTGACAGCAGGTAGAGAGACCCAAACAGACAGACTGACAGCAGGTAGAGACCCAAACAGACAGACTGACAGCAGGTAGAGAGACCCAAACAGACAGACTGACAGCAGGTAGAGACCCAAACAGACAGACTGACAGCAGGTAGAGAGACCCAAACAGACAGAGAGACTGACAGCAGGTAGAGACCCAAACAGACAGAGAGACTGACAGCAGGTAGAGACCCAAACAGACAGAGAGACTGACAGCAGGTAGAGAGACCCAAACAGACAGAGAGACTGACAGCAGGTAGAGAGACCCAAACAGACAGACTGACAGCAGGTAGAGAGACCCAAACAGACAGACTGACAGCAGGTAGAGACCCAAACAGACAGACTGACAGCAGGTAGAGAGACCCAAACAGACAGACTGACAGCAGGTAGAGACCCAAACAGACAGACTGACAGCAGGTAGAGAGACCCAAACAGACAGAGAGACTGACAGCAGGTAGAGACCCAAACAGACAGAGAGACTGACAGCAGGTAGAGACCCAAACAGACAGACAGACTGACAGCAGGTAGAGAGACCCAAACAGACAGACTGACAGCAGGTAGAGAGACCCAAACAGACAGACTGACAGCAGGTAGAGACCCAAACAGACAGACTGACAGCAGGTAGAGACCCAAACAGACAGACTGACAGCAGGTAGAGAGACCCAAACAGACAGAGAGACTGACAGCAGGTAGAGACCCAAACAGACAGAGAGACTGACAGCAGGTAGAGACCCAAACAGACAGACAGACTGACAGCAGGTAGAGAGACCCAAACAGACAGACTGACAGCAGGTAGAGAGACCCAAACAGACAGACTGACAGCAGGTAGAGACCCAAACAGACAGACTGACAGCAGGTAGACCCAAACAGACAGACCAGCAGGTAGAGAGACCAAACAGACAGACTGACAGCAGGTAGAGAGACCCAAACAGACAGAGACTGACAGCAGGTAGAGAGACCCAAACAGACAGAGAGACTGACAGCAGGTAGAGACCCAAACAGACAGAGAGACTGACAGCAGGTAGAGACCCAAACAGACAGACTGACAGCAGGTAGAGAGACCCAAACAGACAGACTGACAGCAGGTAGAGAGACCCAAACAGACAGACTGACAGCAGGTAGAGACCCAAACAGACAGACTGACAGCAGGTAGAGACCCAAACAGACAGAGAGACTGACAGCAGGTAGAGACCCAAACAGACAGACTGACAGCAGGTAGAGACCCAAACAGACAGACTGACAGCAGGTAGAGAGACCCAAACAGACAGAAAGAGACTGACTTGGTCATCCACTGTATCTTCAGGTCTCTGAGAGCCTCTTCAAACTCCTCCTTCACATCCTTCTCCTTCGCTCCCTCCTTCTCCTTCGCCCCCTCCCTCCTTCGCTCCCTCCTTCGCTCCCTCCTTCGCCCCCTCCTTCGCCCCCTCCTTCGCTCCCTCCTTCGCTCCCTCCTTCGCTCCCTCCTTCGCCCCTCCTTCGCTCCGTTCTTGGTCTTGTTGGGTGCAGGGATCAGGTGATAGACCACTGGCACAATGTCCTTGATGAGAAAGATAAAACCACTGGTTAACCCACTGACACCCTCTAGGACTACATTACCCATAAGCCTCTACAACACTCCCCCCTGCTGTCTGTCCAATCCCTTGTCAGTTAGAATGCGTTGTCATGGTGACAGAACACACCTGTGCTGCTATATTGACCACCAGAGGAAATTAACCTTGTCTAACTTTGCCAGGAGAAATATATTTACATGTTGGGACAAATATCTTCATTCTTCCCCACAGTGATTCACAACATAAAACACCATTTTCCTTTTGAGGATTTGACAGAGTGAATTCTAGGTCATCAGTACCTTTTTAAATTTTCCTTGTCGTTTTGCAGAGGCCTGTCCCTGGTGGTCAGAATAACACACAGTGAGAGAGAGAACACAGGAAGGAGCATACAGCCTCTCATCGTTTACAACTAGTGGCTAGTCATACTGCTACTCTCTCTCATCGTTTACAACTAGTGACAAGTCATACTGCTTCTCTCTCATTGTTTACAACTAGTGACAAGTCATACTGCTACTCTCTCTCATCGTTTACAACTAGTGACAAGTCATACTGCTTCTCTCAACTAGTGACAAGTCATACTGCTTCTCTCAACTAGTGACAAGTCATACTGCTTCTCTCTCTCAACTAGTGACAAGTCATACTGCTTCTCTCTCTCTCTCATCGTTTACAACTAGTGGCTAGTCATACTGCTTCTCTCTCATCGTTTACAACTAGTGACAAGTCATACTGCTTCTCTCTCTCAACTAGTGACAAGTCATACTGCTTCTCTCTCATCATTTACAACTAGTGGCTAGTCATACTGCTTCTCTCTCATCATTTACAACTAGTGACAAGTCATACTGCTTCTCTCTCATCGTTTACAACTAGTGACAAGTCATACTGCTTCTCTCTCATTGTTTACAACTAGTGAAAGGTCATACTGCTTCTCTCTCTCTCAACTAGTGACAAGTCATACTGCTTCTCTCTCAACTAGTGACAAGTCATACTGCTTCTCGCTCTCAACTAGTGACAAGTCATACTGCTTCTCTCTCAACTAGTGACAAGTCATACTGCTTCTCGCTCTCAACTAGTGGCAAGTCATACTGCTTCTCGCTCTCAACTAGTGGCAAGTCATACTGCTTCTCTCTCTCAACTAGTGGCAAGTCATACTGCTTCTCGCTCTCAACTAGTGGCAAGTCATACTGCTTCTCTCTCTCAACTAGTGGCAAGTCATACTGCTTCTCTCTCTCATCGTTTACAACTAGTGACAAGTCATACTGCTTCTCTCTCATCGTTTACAACTAGTGGCTAGTTATACTGCTTCTCTCTCTCATCGTTTACAACTAGTGGCTAGTCATACTGCTTCTCTCTCATCGTTTACAACTAGTGGCTAGTCATACTGCTTCTCTCTCATCGTTTACAATTAGTGACAAGTCATACTGCTTCTCTCTCATCATTTACAACTAGTGGCTAGTCATACTGCTTCTCTCTCATCATTTACAACTAGTGACAAGTCATACTGCTTCTCTCTCATCATTTACAACTAGTGACAAGTCATACTGCTTCTCTCTCATCGTTTACAACTAGTGAAAGGTCATACTGCTTCACTCTCTCTCAACTAGTGACAAGTCATACTGCTTCTCTCTCATCGTTTACAACTAGTGACAAGTCATACTGCTTCTCTCTCATCGTTTACAACTAGTGAAAGGTCATACTGCTTCTCTCTCTCTCAACTAGTGACAAGTCATACTGCTTCTCTCTCATCGTTTACAACTAGTGGCAAGTCATACTGCTTCTCTCTCATTGTTTACAACTAGTGACAAGTCATACTGCTTCTCTCTCTCAACTAGTGACAAGTCATACTGCTTCTCTCTCATCGTTTACAACTAGTGACAAGTCATACTGCTTCTCTCTCATCGTTTACAACTAGTGGCAAGTCATACTGCTTCTCTCTCAACTAGTGACAAGTCATACTGCTTCTCTCTCAACTAGTGACAAGTCATACTGCTTCTCTCTCTCAACTAGTGACAAGTCATACTGCTTCTCTCTCTCAACTAGTGACAAGTCATACTGCTTCTCTCTCATCGTTTACAACTAGTGACAAGTCATACTGCTTCTCTCTCTCTCTCATTGTTTACAACTAGTGACAAGTCATACTGCTTCTCTTTCATCGTTTACAACTAGTGACAAGTCATACTGCTTCTCTCTCATCGTTTACAACTAGTGGCTAGTCATACTGCTTCTCTCTCATTGTTTACAACTAGTGGCAAGTCATACTGCTTCTCTCTCATTGTTTACAACTAGTGACAAGTCATACTACTTCTCTCTCATCGTTTACAACTAGTGACAAGTCATACTGCTTCTCTCTCATCGTTTACAACTAGTGGCTACTCATACTGCTTCTCTCTCATCGTTTACAACTAGTGACAAGTCATACTGCTTCTCTCTCAACTAGTGGCAAGTCATACTGCTTCTCTCTCAACTAGTGGCAAGTCATACTGCTTCTCTCTCATCGTTTACAACTAGTGACAAGTCATACTGCTTCTCTCTCATCGTTTACAACTAGTGACAAGTCATACTGCTTCTCTCTCAAACTAGTGACAAGTCATACTGCTTCTCTCTCTTTACAACTAGTGACAAGTCATACTGCTTCTCTCATCGTTTACAACTAGTGACAAGTCATACTGCTTCAACTAGTGACAAGTCAAGTCAACTAGTGACTCATACTGCTTCTCTCTCATCGTTTACAACTAGTGACAAGTCATACTGCTTCTCTCTCATCGTTTACAACTAGTGACAAGTCATACTGCTTCTCTCTCATCACAACTAGTGAAAGTCATACTGCTTCTCTCTCATCTCAACTAGTGACAAGTCATACTGCTTCTCTCTCATCGTTTACAACTAGTGGCAAGTCATACTGCTTCTCTCTCATTGTTTACAACTAGTGACAAGTCATACTGCTTCTCTCTCTCAACTAGTGACAAGTCATACTGCTTCTCTCTCATCGTTTACAACTAGTGACAAGTCATACTGCTTCTCTCTCATCGTTTACAACTAGTGACAAGTCATACTGCTTCTCTCTCATCACTAGTGACAAGTCATACTGCTTCTCTCTCTCAACTAGTGACAAGTCATACAACTAGTGACAAGTCATACTGCTTCTCTCTCATCTCAACTCAAGTTTACAACTAGTGACAAGTCATACTGCTTCTCTCTCATTGTTTACAACTAGTGACAAGTCATACTGCTTCTCTCTCATCGTTTACAACTAGTGACAAGTCATACAACTAGTGACAAGTCATACTGCTTCTCTCTCATTGTTTACAACTAGTGGCAAGTCATACTGCTTCTCTCTCATTGTTTACAACTAGTGACAAGTCATACTGCTTCTCTCTCATCGTTTACAACTAGTGACAAGTCATACTGCTTCTCTCTCAGTGGCTACTCATACTGCTTCATACAAGTCATACTGCTTCTCTCTCATAGTGGCAAGTCATTACAACTAGTGACAAGTCATACTGCTTCTCTCTCATCAACAACTAGTGACAAGTCATACTGCTTCTCTCATCGTTTACAACTAGTGACTCATACTGCTTCTCTCTCTCAACTAGTGACAAGTCATACTGCTTCTCTCTCATCGTTTACAACTAGTGACAAGTCATACTGCTTCTCTCTCATCGTTTACAACTAGTGACAAGTCATACTACTTCTCTCTCATCGTTTACAACTAGTGACAAGTCATACTGCTTCTCTCTCAACTCAAGTCATACTGCTTCTCTCTCATCGTTTACAACTAGTGACAAGTCATACTGCTTCTCTCTCATCGTTTACAACTAGTGGCAAGTCATACTGCTTCTCTCTCATCATTTACAACTAGTGACAAGTCATACTGCTTCTCTCTCATCGTTTACAACTAGTGACAAGGTCATACTGCTTCTCTCTCAACTAGTGACATACTGCTTTCTCTCACAACTAGTGACAAGTCATACTGCTTCTCTCTCATCGTTTACAACTAGTGACAAGTCATACTGCTTCTCTCTCTCAACTCATACTGCTTCTCTCTCATCGTTTACAACTAGTGACAAGTCATTACAACTAGTGACAAGTCATACTGCTTCTCTCTCATCGTTTACAACTAGTGACAAGTCATACTGCTTCTCTCTCATCGTTTACAACTAGTGACAAGTCATACTGCTTCTCTCTCATAGTGACAAGTCACTGCTTCTCTCTCTCAACTAGTGACAAGTCATAGTGACAAGTCATACTGCTTCTCTCTCATCGTTTACAACTAGTGACAAGTCATACTGCTTCTCTCTCTCAACTAGTGACAAGTCATACTGCTTCTCTCTCATCGTTTACAACTAGTGACAAGTCATACTGCTTCTCTCTCATCGTTTACAACTAGTGACAAGTCATACTGCTTCTCTCATTGTACTGCTCATCTCTCTCATCGTTTACAACTAGTGACAAGTCATACTGCTTCTCTCTCATCACAACTAGTGACAAGTCATACTGCTTCTCTCTCTCACTAGTGACAAGTCATACTGCTTCTCTCTCATCGTTTACAACTAGTGACAAGTCATACTGCTTCTCTCTCATCGTTTACAACTAGTGACAACTAGTGACAAGTCATACTGCTTCTCTCTCATCGTTTACAACTAGTGGCAAGTCATACTGCTTCTCTCTCATAGTGACAAGTCATACTGCTTCTCTCTCATCAAC